>NC_079366.1:7880705-8043205 GCF_021018895.1 Seriola aureovittata | reverse complement strand
AAACCCATGAACCACAAAAGTACAATGCCAGATCTCCCAGATCCCACAACCCTGGAAGACAGATGTGCGCCTAATTTAGGCACTCGCTTCAGTGACTGCTTTGAAATTCCCTCTTTGAGTCCCTTGCGTCTATGTTTGAACCATCAGGCGTTGATAGCTGTGAGCAACAGCCTGGTCAGATTTAGACAGGTGGGTCAACTCGCTCTCTCCATAATTGCCTTAGCGTACCAGCAGAGGGGAAGATTTGTCTATCAGTGGCTGGAGGCGGACTCCCTCTGGCAGTAAATCACACAGTATGAGACTCCAGGGACCCTAAGTGTGACGGGGACATTGAACAGAGTCAGTGACAGAGAGACAGAGGAGGGTGGAGATCATGTGCTGTGTGTGCTGGAGACAGAGCAGAAAACAGAAACAGCGTTATGGTGCATGGAAACCGACTATGGATCATCCTCTCAGCTCCAGCCTCTCTGGTGAGATGTTTTCTAATCACTGCACAGAAGAAGGTCAATTCAACAACTGTTCAACATACAAGTGTATAAAGATTTCCCTCTCTTGTGAAGCGTGCGAGACACTTCAGCAGTCGTTTAGATTTCAGTCTGATCCCACACATACATAGTAATAAAGACATTTGAATAATAATGAGTTTTTCTTTTGAGGATGTAAAAACTACATCATGTTTTGAGAGAATCAGAGCAGATGAAGGAAGCGGATTATTCTTTATGGGGGTTTACCAATTGAAACCTTTCCTCCTTCTCCGAGCTGAGTGGTTTGCAGTGAGCAATAAAGGATATAGGACTTACTGCAGAAGCCATATACTGTAGGTAGCAAGATTAATGACACCCTGTCAACACATTGATGACTATAGCCCTGGAAAGTGGAGGTAATCAAATGAGAAGCCACACTATGAACACTACGGTCACGAGTGATGGCAGCTCGGAGAGGTTTTGCTCTGCAAAAAATAAATAAATAAAGACAGACTTTAAAAGTCACTGCTGGCATCAAGACACATGATGTCTACCAAAACATTTCCAGGGCTGAGGAGTGCAGAAACAAACACTTGTGTTGGTGAGGTCCTGGCTTAGCAGAATAACATGACTCATAGCTCTGATGCTGAATGTGCATCTTTTCTCTCCACGATTTCCACATTTTCATGACAACAATGCTCCATGGAGCTGAAATGTTATCTATGTCTTTGAGTTTGAGATTGTTGGTTTATACAATGAAGAGATATTTTAATTACAATATGGCAGAGAAGGAACAAGGAATTTGTAAACAAAGGACCTTAAAAAACAAAAAACTACAACAGGAGCCAGAAATACAGAGCATTCGGAAAGAATTCAGAGCCCTTCACTTTTTTCCACATTTTGTTTGTTTCAAGTGTTGCAGCCTGATGCTGGAATAAAAAAAAACATCTAGAGAATAAATTGTAAATCCTCTGCAGTGATGCAACAAATTGCTGCTCACGGGTTCTTCCAAAAGAGGAAATTACACACACATCAATGACAAGGTTTTAGACAAGAAAGTAAGTTATACGGACAGCAGAAAACTTCCTATGGGGGGGGGGGGGCTCTATCATAATTGGTCCATTATAACTGACACATACACTCATGTTGTCATTCCCCATCTCGCTGTCCAGACTGGGTATCCTCTAATAAAAGCATAAAATGCTATAATAAAAAATATAAAAAAAGAAAGAAATCATCACATCTCAAAACAACAAAGACATGATGTGATCGATGTGTAGCTGAGAAGAAACAAAACAGGAGAGGTGAACAAAAGTTATGGCACAGTGAGATCCCAAACATTTATTTAAAAGTTTGACAGAAAAACACAATATAAAAGGAGAGGATACAACAATACATGTGTGTGAATGGGAGAATTAATGTGCTGCATATCATGGAAAATTGTTCAACACATTGGATTATATGAGAAACTGCTAAGACGAGTATATCTACTACCAATGTGGAAAACTGTATCTGTATTATGAGTTTTCCTGCTGAAGTGCAGCCTGTTCCTCATTAATTAATCCTAAAGAAACTCATGGCCATTGATTTTCATTTGTAAATAAAAAGTGTGTTTCATACACTATGTGTTTATATACAAGAGAGAATTTAATTTACATAACAAGTGTTAAAAAGAAAAGTAATGTAAAAAGACCAAAAAACTGTTTGTGATTAGCAGTTATACCTGAAGAAGAACAGAAACACAGTGTGTCTACGGTCAAGATGGCAGAGGCTCTGATTTTAAGACATTACCACTTTCTGGTATCAATGATGTAATTTTCTAAAATGTTTTTCCATTTGACGGAAAACTGAAATCTTTGCAGATTTAAAGTAAAACACTTAAAACATACATTTATAAAACAAGGCTCAATTCAAAGGCAAAACCAAGAAGAGAAATTCATTTTGGCCAGGATCACTCTCTCAGTGTGGGACTTGTTGGTTAATGACAAACAATGAATCACATTCAAACACATTGAACATTAGTACAAATGGAAGGAATGTGTGAGCAGGAGGAGGAAACCACTGATAATCAAAATAAGGGATGAACTATTTTTTCAGTATCAGTATTGTGATCTATTGGACTTCACCTGAGTGGACCACATTATGCTGCTCTCCTAGTGTGACTCATATTTGCCCTTTCCCCGACAAGAAGGGAAAGTCTATTTTGCAATGTAATACCTGAAAATGCACACTTCCTCTCGACTCTGACATGATGATAAAAATGACAACCTTCTTTTTTAATATGAATTAGAGAAAGACTTCATGGACTAGACAGCTACTGGATGTACGAGAGCTGGAGCTGCCACCGGTGCAGCGGGAGGAGATGCTTTGCCTTTGTAGCCCAGTGACAGGATGTGTTTCTGCAGGTGTGTGATCCACTGCTCTTGAACAGACAGAGGTCCGTGAAACACTTCTTCACAGAACCTGAGCAGCAGGACAGAGAGAGACGGGTGATTTGAACTGCTTTACACAAGGTACAACAATTTCTTGATAATGTAATGAAACAACAGGGTGCATCTCGTGAATGACTGGGGAACAAATAAATACTTAGCGGTCATCATTCATCACTGTGATTTTTTATAAGAAAGTGAATTGTGAATCATTGTTTTGTTGTCTAAATGAACAACACAGTGCAGAGTTTCCATTTTGTTGCTACTTAAGTAGCTATAAGTTGTAAAAATCATCTTATTCCAAACAGTCTGATTTAATCGCCCTGTTCAGACTTGGCATTAACATCAGTCTTGGGCAATCCAATCACAAGTGGACAGCTTTAAGTACAGGACGCATTGAGGATGCATTTGAGATCCGATCACTCACACCACATTCAGGGTTGGTGTGGGTCACATATGGCCACATTTGTCGGAACGCAAATGCGTCCTGGGCCACACTGAAGGACCACCTACTCCACTGACATCCTCTGCCACAGTCTGATTAGTCCGCTGAAGCTGAAGACCATTATTCATTGAAGAGCTGATTCACCCAACCCCTCCATTCCCCGCTCCCACTCTCTCTCTCTCACATGGACGACAGACCCTTCTGTCAGATTGGCTTAAAACCATAGTGCCATTTGCATATAAAGCGGGTAAGTGAGATCTGATCACAAGTGGTCACTCGAGACGCATGTGGAGATGCATTTCAAAGCCCGGTGTGAAGTGACGCACTTGGAGCTGACCATGTTGATACCAGGTCTGAACAGAGCCTGTGATTTATATTCTGTAGCTTCTTGTTCCAGCTCTTCATGAAGCTCTTTGTTTCCACTGAGTGAAATATTCAAACCCAAGACTTCATGTTTCTTAATGGAAATATTCTAAATGTCTTGTGCATCATTTTATACACCTGACATATGTGGTATGGGACCTGCTCTACATACACTTAAAATAAAGTTCTGTGAGTTTGAGAGATATGCTTACAAATAAAACTGCTGAATGATACTACATGGCTAACACATAAACCCTGTCAGTGCTTCAGTCTGAACCCCATTAGTCACTGATTACAATGGGAATGTGATTCTTTATATTTTGTACTTGTACTAGACTGACCTGCACTTGAGAGAGTAGACTTTGCCCACCAGCTTGACCAGCGGTGTTAGCGGGGGCTTTGGCAGCATAGCAGGGATACTGCCGGACCGTGATGGCTGATGGGAGTTGGTGTCCTGATTTTCCTCCCCTGTAGGCACTGCGTGTTTTGGTGGATGTGCACCTGAAACTGCACAGAGAGGTATTACAGTAACGGTGTACAGTAAAGATTATCTGTTACAGTATCCGTATCCAGCTATCTACCAGAGTCTTTCATTTCTCACCCCTTAGCTGGGTGTGGGCTGCAAGAGTCCGCGTGTAGCCTTGTGATTGTCTGGATGAGCCTGCAGTGATGCCCAAGTCCTCTCTGCCCGCCCTGTGCTCAGGCTTCATGCTGCTGCCAGGCACAGAGTCCGAGTCTGTGGACAAGGAGGGCGAAGCAGCACTTCTCTGGGACTGAAAGAAAATGAATGTATAGTAAATTTGAATGGATTTAATACATCTTTGGCTGAATCTCAATCCGACTGGGATTTCTTTTAAGCATATTTTAGAGCGCAGCCCACCTTCTTGATATAAAGGTCTCCCATACGGTAGCGTCGGTTTATTGCCGCCACTTTGGCCGGGTCCCTTCGGATCAACTCACTGAGGAGTTCGATCGGCGAACTCGCCCCGTCGGCCTTCCATTCGATGATTCCCAGTTGTCGGAGGTGGGCTCGCGCGTGACTGGCCAGGGCCTTGCGGTTTTCAAAGTCAAACCCACAAAGCTCACAGGATGTGTCTGACACAAAGAAGATGAGACACTTTAGAGGAGTATTAGTCACGTATTACCAATTTAGTGAGTTCCATTACTTAGAAAACCTAAAAAAGGAGCAATTTGTAAGTTTTGCTATTGCTACATTAGCTAACGTTAGCATTAACAACTGTTTACTTACCGGTCTAGAAGAAACATTATCAGTTCATCATCAAACTTCATTCTTTCACTGAACAAGAGCTGAAAGCAACAATCTTGCTCTGCTTCTATTTCTATTATGTTTTTTCTCCTGAAGTTAGCATGCTAACCAGGCTGACACTCTCTTGGCAAAACAAGTAAGTAAACAACTGTTAATGCTAATATTAGCTATGTAGCAATAGCAAATCTTACAAATAGCTCTTTTAAACACTCGAGCTTTTTCAGACCTGAGTTACCTGCCTTTTTCCTCCTCTGTTTCTAAGATATTGAGACTCAGAGATAATAAAACAGCTGCATTGACGCTGAAACCGTGTGTAGGTCTAATTTTTTTTCCACACAGAAAACTGATCAGCAATCGACAAGGAAATCAGTAAAGAATCAGACTGACAAGCTGAATCTATAATGGCATTGGTATCAATACAATCTTATCAATTACCCTCCCTAAGGAGAAAGCTGCTGCTATTCTATGTTTTTATTATTTTCCAACTTAATTTCCCAATCTGTTGCAGTCCCCATTTATTCCTACTTAAGATGTGAATCTTAAAAAACAGGTGTCAAGTAAATTTTTTTCAGTAATTTCCTAACAAACGAGATTTAAATAAACGTAGAGTAACAGCTGCATTTGTTGGTCACTATTTCAAGCTGTGGACTAACACATATTTGGTGCTCTACTGAGTATTCACGGCGCCAAGACAGTGTATGGAGAACACTGATTATACCTTTAATGCAGATTCACCACTATATCAGAAAACATTTTCTTCAATGGAACCTGACACAAGCATCTTGAATGTTAACTTCTTACCAACGTGTGTGGCTCCACTCTTGCCGGATGGGGATTTCTCTTTTATGGAATAATCAAGAGGTGTGGTGCAGTTGCTGGAGGCTGGTTCCCTCGACTGGGGGCCATCCAGGGACCTTTTGGAGCCTTGTGGGGTCCATGTGGCTTTACCTGATGCTGAAGTCCATTTCTTTCCATCTTCACCGTGCAACATGACCTCTTTGAGGAGGTCAATCGGTGATGTTTTGATCGACCAGGTGAGGCCGAGCTGGCGTAGATGAGCACGGACGTGGCATGACAAGGCTTTGCGGGTGTCAAACAGCTGGCCACAGAAGTCACAAAGGACTGTTGGTGGAGATTGTATGTCTGTGGAAGACACTGAGAGGATACATCCAAACTATGCTGTACATATATAAACAAATAATTTAAGTAATGGAAAAAAGTAGGTGTACAAATTAACTTAATTGGCGCATGACTGGATATTATGAAGACAACAAACTACAAAAAGGTACTAAACTACTAGACTAAACTAGCCTATACCAACCACTGTTACGGAAGTATGGCTGCCAGCTTTACCTGCACTGAAAGGCTTTGAAGCAACAGCAGCAGCGGGCGACTTCTGCGTGGGAGAGCTGCCGATAGAGCTGGATGCCTTCGGTTGAACAGAAACCTCAATCTCCACAGGCTCAGGCTTGGGCTTCCTATGGAGGGGGTCCACTGCTAGCCGAAAGCCTTTCTTTGCCTTTGGGGCCCTGTTGACAGCAGTTTGAGGAGACTGAGTTGTCTTTGTAGGGCTTGGGGTGAGGGATGTGGAAGGAAATGGGCTCCGGGATTGGTCCAGACTTGGAGACAGTACTGGGGCTGCAGGACAGTCTGGGGCTGTAGATGGCACAGCAGATGAGCTGGATGCACTGTTTGTTCTGTGGGGGTGCATGGCTTCTATCATGCCACTGCTGACCAGTTCCTGAATGGTGTCGATTGCAGAGCTTTTCCCCATCAAGTCAGTCACCCCCATCTGACGCAGGTGAGAGCGAGCGTGGCTGCCCAGGCCTTTACGATTCTCAAACTCCTCCCCGCACAGAACACAGGTACAATCATCTGATGTTTTAGGCCGTTTGCTGGGGGGAGATGCAGGTTGAGAGGACAGATCAGAGGGGCGTCTGGAGGAGGATCTAGGGAGACTGTTTGAGGTAGGTGGCACCTGTTGATCACTGCTGATGGGTTTGAGGTCCTCCTCCTCCATAATTTGATAAAGAAAATCAATAGGGCTGCCCTTAATATCACTGTCAGGGATTCCAATCTGACGCAGATGGGCGCGAGCGTGACTGGACAAGCCCTTGCGTGTCTCGTACCAGCAGCCACAAAGCTGGCACACATGGACCTCATCAGTGGTGTCTGAAAATGATGGGAGAAAGGTACAAAGTCAGCAGGAGACTACTGAGATGTGTTTTATTAAAACAAAAATGGAACATCTAAAGCTATTTAATTACATAAGGTAGCCTACCCTAAATTCTGCCTTCCACATACAGCTGCACACCTCGCCATGTACAACATTTCTTTAAAACAATTATTAAGAATTCAGCCATACCTAATTTAATAGGGGCATCAGTTTCCAGTGGTGCCCATAGTGGCTTCGTTGTGGTTTGGTGCTCTAAGGAGGATGAGCCGCCGCCTTCAATGAGCCTGAGAGAAGATGGAGATGATGGGAGGAGAGTGGCTGCTGATTCTTTTAATTTAACTGGAGATCCCTGATGATCCATTTTTTGGGGAGTTGTTGTGACTCGAACCGCTGCCTTGTAAGAGGAATTCTTTTCCTCCGGTACTGAGGGAGTGGACTCCTGCTGGGTTGTGTTTTTGAGAGGAGTCGGTTCAGGTGTAGAGGAATCTGCTTTGAAATTGGGGAGGGAGCCATCTCTCTCCTCGATAAGCTGGTAGAGGAGCTCTATGGGAGCTCCGCTGCTTTCTGACAACGTCACACCGAGCTGCCTTAGATGCAGGCGGGCGTGGCTGGATAGCCCTCGCCGTGTCTCAAAGTATGTTCCACAGACTTCACATATGACTGGCTGTGGGGTTGCTGTGGGGAAAATCAAATGGGAGTTTGTCACTACAAACTGTGCCTCTCATCAAAAGATACCAGCTCTCTCTTCTTCCTAAATTAAAAAATCTGCACTACATCTGTATCACACTGCATGGAACTCATTGGTATCAATTCTCTATATGGTAAGGTGAGGCCCTTAATAACTGAATGAATCAATGAATAGCCACTTTTGGACCCCATTGCATATGAAAGCAGAAACACTAAACTTTACAATAACACTAGAAACTGCCATTTGTGAAGAAATTGTGGTGGGATTGCTGCCTCTGCCCAAGCTGAAGCTAAAGTGCATTACTGGCTTGAATTTGTATGAAGAAGCGGTTGAAGTTATATGAACAGATGGAAAAATGAGAAAGGGATTAAGAATGTAAACTGTAGTGAAAGAAGTGAAAGATGTTTAAATGGGAGTAACATTGTATAAGTGAGTTAAAGTAAACAGAGAAAGACTGAGCTGCTTTATGAATGGCTTGAAATGTGCATGAAACTTGAACTGAAAGAAAATATATAAAGCTTGTGAAAAAGCTGAATCAAGGAGTAAAAATCCTCATTTTTGTGACTTTTTTTTTTTTTTTTTTTTTTTTTTTACAGGAAAGTAAGAATGTGTATGAAGAGGCTAAATGACATTGGGTTTGAATGCTTCTGCCGTAGTTACTTCCCTCATATTAAAAAAAATAATGTAAGCATTGGAAATATATAGGTTTCTCACCTTGTGAATCCATGACTGCTGATCACGCTGTAACTTTATTTTGAGGGATGAGAAGGTTGACTTCCTGCAGCTCCTGATAAGATATAAACGCTGATTATAATGAATGCGGTTTACCATTCCATAATATTCACCATTGTTGACAACAATATACAGATTACCATGGATTTATAGTTGTCATAGCTTTTAAAAATGCAACATGAACGTAACTTCCCTGAAATAGAGAGAGCCACACTGAAGCAGTAATAAAAACAAACCTGTTGCTCTGACAGACAGAGACAGCTTTAAAATAACGTGACACGACTGTGACCCCGCGATAAGAAGTAGCTCGTTAAGAGATATCTACAGCTGTACACTGCAACTTGTCACGTTGTTCACCGTTAAGAGAAACTTCCGCAATATTAACTCTGTTGTTCGCCATTTTAAAAAAGAGAAAAAGTCAACAGACAAATTGTAACATTGTCAGTGTTTGGAGCATCCTACAATTTCAGCTATGAAGCTAACTTGGGCTACCTCTGTTGCACCCTTTGTATTACTCTTGAGACATGCTAACGTTAGCTACATGCTAGCCCTAATTACATTTAACTAAGAGAAATAGCGAGTAGTTACACATGCTACACCATCGACTACAAACCAAACTAAAATTATCACTTACACATGAAAGTAGATTCACCTAAAAGCATCAACAGACTGCCTCAAAACATCCGTCTCTCACTCTGATAAGATTAGCGGAAGTAGTGCTCGACACATTCCCGGCGCTGTATTTTTTTTCATAATAAAAGCCCTGAGGATCCACCACGACAGTTTCAGGTGATCAAATGTGCCCCCTAGTGACCCTCCACAAAGAAAGGCCGAGCGTTTATACAAATACAATACTAATATTCTTTATTTACACAGCACTCACTTCAAAAAGAGCTTTATGACAAACAAATGAACAAATAAAACCAATTCCAATCTTTGTTAAAAAAGAAATGCAATTAAAATAAATGTAATCAGAAATTCATATAAAACAAACAAAAAAATGCTCTCTAATAAAAAATGTTTGAGATAAAATCAAAAAGATATTACTGACCCAGCCAGCCATAGGCTAATACACAGACACAATTTTAGGCGTTACTACTTTTTTTATTTTTTAATTTTTAACTTTGTTTATAGTGACTAGAAGCTATTAATTATTAATTAAAAAACATGTCATATTTTTTCTATAGGTAGAATGAGAAAGTTACAAATAAAGTTTTTTTTTTATGTATACTAATCATTCAATTCAATCAATTCAGGGTTACGAGCCATCATTTAGATTTTTTTGACAGTTGATTTTCTATTTTTAGGTAGAAACTGAGCAGATATTAGTTTAACACAACTCTGGTATAGATTAAATAGGTATTTCATCCTATCATCCCTGTACATTTTACTTAGTAATAAAGTAAATAAATAAATGAAATAAAACAATGAATACATTTGCATTTCATTACTAATTGGTATTACATTTTAACAAACCAGTTTTGATTCCATTCAAAGATATGTTTTTTAGGCTGTAAAAATCATTTTATACTAATTATAATAGCTGTTAAAAATCTGTTGTCTGTTTTGTCAATTCAAACATTATAATTTCTGTGAAAACAATGGCATGTGGCTCACTTTCTTTTTTAAAACATGATTATTTTTGCTAATTACAGAGACTGTGCTCATTAAGACAAAGACGCTAAATGAATGACTGAGGAGCTCCATTCCAATCAGAATGTGATATAACAATGATATAGAGAACAATAATGTCATAGCATCACAGAGAGACAGAGACTACACACAGACACTTTTCTGACGTTTTTTTCATTAGCGTTCAGTTTGTTTCAAAATCGTCCATGCCATTCAGCAGAATGTCAGGTAAGCTGATTGTGTTTAAAAAAAAGTCTGATATTTTAAACTGTCATCAATTATGTTTGTAAACAGATCCCAAATTTATGTGGTTGTGAAATAAGTATTGGACTTTTTATGAATTGATAATCTTTCCATTTTTTTTTATCAATGACAAACTGATTATTTTGATAGAGATATATATATATATATTTTTTACAGATGTGAATTTTATACAACTGTCAACCAGTTGTTTTAGAATAAAGTAAATAAATCAGGGTTGGAAGCCTTATTTCTTAAAAAATGTTATTGTGATGCAGTAATCCCCTCCTTGCTAATGAGGGGAAATTGAAATGAATCTGCCTGTATTGTATATATGTGCTGTAAGGTGGACTGTGTCATGCTCTATGTAACAACATATGACTTCATGTTGTGTCCATCTCCTTCTCTCTGCTCTCCTCCTCCTCCAAAGTCAACGTCCCGATATATGAAGGAACCCTGCTGGCCTCCCGCTACGAGGTACAGGCCTTTCTTGGCGAAGGGACCTTTGGAAAAGTCGTCAAGTGTGCAGACACTGTAACCAACACAAAGGTGGCCATCAAAATAACCAAGGACGATCCCTTTTTCACTGAGCAAGCACTGGAAGAGGTTGAGCACAAACTGTTCCTTTATCAAAACTGAAGCTGGAATATGCATGAAAAAATATTCTGTGATTACATTTATCACATTTCATGTAGTTTGTCTGTTAGGTGACAGTAAACAATAAAAATCTAATCTTTCATATCTTCCACAGATTAAAATTCTCAAACAGCTGCAGAATCTGAATCCAGACAAATGCCATCTTGTGAGCTGGATCGGCTCCTTCCTCCATGAAACACTCATTTGTCTGCAGTTTGAGCTGCTGGACCTGAGTCTGCACGACTACATGCAGCAGAGATGTTTCCAGTCTCTGCCCATGGGTGAGATCCGCCCAGTTCTACATCAGGTATGTTGGATTTTTCTCTTTTCTATTCTCAGGAGTATCCAAAGTAGAAGAGTCATTTCAGTATTTGTTGTTTCTTCAGCTGACCACAGCACTGCTGCACCTTGAGGCCCTGGAAATCATGCATGCAGATCTAAAGCCAGAAAATGTTATGGTGGTGGATCGCAGGCAGCGGCCGCTGCAAGTCAAGCTCATTGACTTTGGTCTTGCTCACCATGTGTACACTGCTGTTCCAGGGTCATGTGTGCAGAGTCTGTGGTACAGGTGAGGACAGCAATTCGAGAGAAGACAACATGTGTCAGAGAGGCTTTGTGCCTCCAGTTAGGTGTCGAGCAGGAGAAGCCTGTGTCTGTGTAAGGGTTTAAATACAACAGCATGACAGTTTTCATATACATGAAGTTTAATATTGTCTATTTCGTCTTGGCCCAGGGCCCCGGAGGTCATTCTGGGTCTGGTCTACATGCAGCCAATAGACATGTGGTCTCTCGGTCTAGTTGCAGCAGAACTTGCCCTGGGATTCCCGCTTTTTCCAGCAAACCATGAATTTGACATGGTAAGTATCGTCTTCACAGAGCGCAAAAAGTCTCAGATCCTGGACGTGGTCCTTAATAGAATGTTTTTACAAGAGAGATCAAATCAGATTGCTATATTCTTCCAAGTAAAACAAATTTGACATTGTGTGTGTGTGTTTGTGTGTGTGTGTGTGTGTGTCTGTCACCAGATGAAGTTTATCGTGGACACCCTGGGTCAGCCACCAGATTATCTGCTGAACTGTGGACAAAGAAGCAACCACTTCTTCAAGATTCAGGGCAGCTACAACCAGCACACCTGGAGACTGAAGGTATCTATCTATCTATCTATCTATCTATCTATCTATCTATCTATCTATCTATCTATCTATCTATCTATCTATCTATCTATCTATCTATCTATCTATCTATCTATCTATCTATCTATCTATCTATCTATCTATCTATCTATCTATCTATCTATCGCTCCCTCTCTGTCTCTCTCTCTCTCTCTCTCTCTCTCACTCTCTCTCTTTGTAGACTCCAGAGGACTTTGCTGCATTTACTGGGCACCATTTCAGAGACACCAGAAGTTTTCGCTCTCTGGATGCTTTAGAGAAGGTAGGTGGTCTCTTGTGAGCAGTCATATCTTCAATGGATGACTTGGGAGCCTTATTCATTGACTGTATTTCCATAATCCAATAAGGGTATTAGACATATTCTCAACTGCTAAAAATGTCTTCCTGTTCCAGCTGTTGTATTTTAAAAACAAGGCCGAGATGAAGGAGGTGCCACACTTTGTGGACCTCTTAAAAAAGATGCTGATGGTGGACAAAAATGGACGAATAATACCCCTGGAGGTGCTGGAGCATCCATTCTTCTCTGTGGAGCAGCACACTGACAGCACCCAAAACATAGCCATTACAAACCTGACAATGAACATGGAGGAGCTAAACGTCATTCAGGAGCCTTCCTTACAGAGGAACAGTATTGCATCCAAGGATTGCATGACTCCTCATGAGGAAACAGTTTTTACCTGTCCAGAAAACATCTCTGCAAAGCTGGAGGATGAGGAGGATGTAGAGGATGTAACAGCACTCATCCAGCCTGGTTAGTCACATGTCTAAAGCCCTCACAGTCTCCTGGTGTTTATTGTTTTGATCAAACTAACATTGCATTTCTTTGTGGTTTTCAGAGGTCGTGGTGAATCTGCAGACAGAAGCTGTCTCCACCGTGGAAATGAAAAGCCATGAATCAACATAATAACTTTAGTAGCCTATTTTTTAACTTTTCAATGTCATTTGTCAATAAACACATGGACTGACTTCAAAATGTGTTGATGATGTGTGGAGATAAGAGAAAGTATAACAGAAAATACAGTGACGTAAACAAATACACAAAACATGTAGTTTTTTTCTACTGCAAAGCATGATGTTCATGTGAGGTTAAAGTTGTAGAGGTGCTGAGCACCTGTAGTTCAGTGGCAACTGAATACAGTGAAACCAACCTGCTGACGAGGGCCGTGTGATGGATGTGGCTGACAGTTCCTGAGCTACTAAATGAACCTTGAGATATATTTTCAAAATCAAAATGAGAAACATATTATAGCAAATGATCCAAAAGAGAGTCGGAGGGAGGCAGGGATTGTGGGGGTTAGGTGTTGATCTGAGTCAGAGGGCACTCAGAGTCCTGCTGGACTTCAGAGGCATCAGCTCGACACATGGAAGAGGTCCTGTGAGGAAGGAATGAAAAATGAGACGAAAGCTCAACAGATTTTAAAATGTACCTAAAACATCAATACACAAGAAATAAACACGACAGCAAAAAATTGTTCAAAATATATGTTGACTGAATCTTTTTTGACTTCAGCAGATCAAAGGCCCGATGAGACCAGCATTTAAAACTGTGAATTTTGTGGCAAATTGTAAATTTTGAAAGTCACATTCATGACACTGACCAATGACAAGCTAATATATAGCTACACCAAAACCAATCAGAAACAGCTCAATGAGCTACTGTGACTAATGCTACCATGTTCCCAGTTGACTAGCATGTTATCTGTTTGTTGGCCAATTAGCCCTGTGAGTAGTCATTACATCACCAAGCCCTCAGAACCACATATTTCACTAATCATTATTCATTTAATCAGTTATTGTCAAGAGGAATCCACAGTCATCCATTTATAAATGAGCAATCAATTATAAGAACATTAAATTAGTTAGAGGCTAGAATGAACTATAAGTAAATATGCTTAAGATGTAACAAACAAATAAATGTCTTCAAACCAATTTAAACTGTAATAAAAGAATGAGCCAAAACATCACATGGTTCAATCTCTGATCAATTAGAATATAACGAGAGGAAAATATTAAATATCACTTTAAATGTCTAAATCCAAATGAAAAGCCCTCATTAAGTGTGAGCAAACAGAAAGAGATGACCATGTCCTGCAGCTTTGCAGGGGTGGAGTCTGAAGGTCATGGCTAGACACATTGTTGGATATTACTACAAGATTGCAACAAGATGATTAAGTCTTAATCATGAGGGAGCAAGAAAGGTATAAGATTAAAAATACAATATTTATTTTCTGATTATAGGCATATAGAGATATATTTTAAAATGAAATCAGTTACATTCAATGAACATGCATCATAGCTTTGAGTAATAGTTTATTACTAATGGCTAATTACTAAATATCTCAAAGCACATTCATTCAGTTTCTTAGAAAGTCATGGTGGAAAATGTTTGAACCCCCTCAAAGAAAATCCAAGACGAAATGATACAACAGGATACAACTCTTTGTGGTAATGTTTCCCTCCATTCAGAGCCACCAGGGTTTGGATCTTTGCCAGGAAGCTTGTCACCTGGTCCAGGTCCGCTGGGTTTTTGCTGTTGAAGACATGGAAGCCGCCACTACACTTGCATATGAAGTCGCAGAGGTTGTCATTACTCTCATTGATAATGTCATTTATTGTTTTTCCTTGCAGGCAATCCCCATGGGTGAACAGCACAATGGTGTAGTCCCACACTCTTGGGCCAAACATTGTTTCCATCAGATTGTAGGTATGTTGATCTTCCTGAGTCATCCTTCCTTCCTGAAGGGACTACATATACGAAGGTGTGAGGTCCTGGTTCCTGGAGTTTGAAAGACTGTAGAATCTCTCTCATAAATGTCTTCTGGTCACCATCTTTCGCAAAGAGCCCCGTTGTGTCGATCACAGTAACAGGCACATTCTCAACTATCACAACTCTCTTTTCACAATGTTGAGTGACTCTCGTCAGCTTCATGTCTGATTCAAATGCCTGTCTACAGAGGATTGTGTTCCCACTCAAGCTCTTGCCTGCTCCACTCTTCCCAGGAAGCATGATCCTCAGGGGCATTGCCTCTATCAATCCAACAAATGAGGAACACTTTATTACGGTATAACAACAACAGAACAACAACAGTTTTTGTTCTTAAATAGTGTTCTCCCCTCGTCTTCCTCATCTTCGCACTGACTGTTTGTGACTAACGGTCAACATTTGATCTTTATAACACTCTCTCTTTCTGGTGCGAGCCCAGATGGCTTTACTCAAGGGTGCAAACAGTGTCACATTTACATTGCATCATCACAATGTGACAATGCCAAAGATATTGCCCCCAGCCAGCTATGTAGAGGAAAGTCCAGGCTGCTTTATCTACCAAGGCCCAGGCTGCAATAGAAAACAAAGACCAGCCTACAATAAACAACGAATTCCTGGCTACAGTACATACCAAAGTTGTGGAAACAATTACCAGCAGCGTCCTGGATACAGTAATTACCAATATCCAGGCTTCTATAACTACCAATGTGCTGGATACACAAAAGCCAGGCTACAAAAACTACCAAAGAAAAGCCTATAAATACCAGCAACAGGTCCATCCTACAGTAATGACAACACCACAGCCTGCAAGAACTTCCCAGGTCCAGCCTAAAGTACTGACACCTGGCAGGGGCCGCCCCCCATGAGCCTGGTTCTGCCCAAGGTTTTCTGTCTGTTAAAGGGAGTTTTTCCTTTCCACTGTCACCACGTTGTTGCTCATGGGAGAACGTTGGGTAAATAACCACCTCCCAACTTGACTTGACATTTCCAGCAAGAACAATGATTGTTTCTCCCACAAGACATTACATATGAATAATTTATCATGTCAAATATTAATGTCAATATTAATAATTTATCATGTCAAACATTCCATTTTTTATTTGATCAACACCACCTGCACAGGAGCCTTCAGACAGTTGGTCTCATATTGCAAGGGAGTACAATTCAATGTTTTGTTTTCATCATAAATAAATGATATTTCACAAGTTGATTGTACTCAATAATTAATGAGCGTTAGTTAACATAGGAAAATAAACGTTGGAATTTTCTTTCTATCTTCATGTGGCAGAAATGGGCTTCTGTATTGGATCCCATACAGTGTATTTCATGTGGCAGAGGTAGAAGTCACAAGTTACATCTGTCCTGCTTTACAAAATGTTTTTGACTGTTTTTAAAAATCAGTCATTTTAGTCAAACTTTTGTATTTTCTATTCACCACATTTAAAGGTTGTGATCGTTACAAACTAAAACAACAGTCACATGATGAAGTCATGATGAACAGGGTGAAGATGCATCAACTGAAAGGAGCCAGATCAGCAGCTGCAGCAGAGAAGAAGCTGCTGGTGCCACTAGAGGGCAGAGAGGAGACACGCTCAGCTGCTCCCAGCCTGCAGTCAGATACATGTTCTACATGTTTACAGGATCCAACTGACACATGCACAAATTCAGATTCACAAATGTGCAAATTAAGTTTTTTACTTGAGAGATCCAGCAGTGTGAATCTGGTCACAGTATCAAATGTGAATTGAGTTTGTTGTGCACAAATATACAGATACAAGTCTAGTTTTTCTTCACTTCACAAAGGCTCATTTACATTTGTAAATCTTATACAACACAGGTAAATAAAATTTGCACTATGTACAGTTTAAACCAACACTGTTATTTGAAGTTTGATGTGAACTAAACACAAGTGAAACAGATGGGTCTCCATTTGTTTCTAAGTGAACTTGCTTGTTTGGGCTTTTATCACATTTCCACTGACTATGTGTAATAAATACAAACATGAGATCATTTTGAATTGTCTCTGGGATTTATCTTCGTGTGCATCCATATTTGTGCAAGTTATGTCAGAGGAACTAATTTAGGAAGAGGGTGATTGGATTAATTGTATTTGACTCCAACATTTGGGTTTTCTTTCATCTTTCAATTAACACACATTCTTCTGTCGCTTATTCTGTATATAGGAAATAAAACATCCCATGTAAGAAGGTGAAAGTAACTTTTTATATACAGTGTGTGCTTCCACTAGTTCCCTAGAGCTGGTTCATTGCGATTACCGTAAATGTCAGACCGATCGCGCACTCCAAACACACGCGCGTCTGGTTTGACCACGTAAACGTGAATGACGGTTGGCTCCACCGCAGTGTGAAACTTTGGAAAGCCTCTCTTGGAGACAGCGTTTGACGGCAGGGGCGTTTTTGCACTTAGTCTTCGACAGAAATCACTGTGAACAGCTCGTACAATGGAGTCATCTCTGGAGTTGTCCAACTCCTTGGGCAGTGTGTCCTCACTGCTGACCCGCTGTCGGACCTTTAAAGTACTGGTAATTGGAGACTCCGGTGTGGGGAAGACCTGCCTCACACACCGACTGTGCGCCGGACAGTTTCCCGACAGAGTGGAGGCAACCATTGGGGTGGACTTCCGTGAGAGATTGCTGGACATCGATGGAGAAAAAATTAAGGTAATCGATGAAGTTTCTTCATAACCTAAAGCAAATTAATGAACCAAGTGTCAGGAGATCTGTGTGCAAGTCTGAAGCAAGCAACTGTTTTTACGCACAACCAAGCAGTTCTTTTATTTTGAAAACTTCGATGACTAACTGCCTATTAAAACCAGCCACTTGTAGGTTTTATTTTGGTACTTTTTGCAACGATTTCAGTGCTCGTCAGTGGGCTCAGTCTAACTAAGGAATAAGTCTGTACAGACAAAACAGAAACCACTAAACCACCAGGAGCTTCGTTGTGAAAAAGGCCGTCACACAGATTCCTACAGGTTCTTAAAGAATGAACTTTTTTAAACAGTGTCTTTATCATGTTTTATACTGCACCTTTATCTCCTCTGTTAGCTCTCAATATTCTAAGAGGCTGTAATTCTGTCCTACACTGCAGTGAAGCTCTGCTGAAACAACACAGACCTATTTGTCTCAAACTGAGCCTGAGAATTCTCCGGATGGCAGAAAATCAGCAGAGCTGCTTGTGTTTGCAGAACTAACAGCCTGGAAATCACTGAATGAGGATTACATGCTTGATTTTAGTGAGCTGTGACTCCACATCAACAGTTTCATAAATGCATCTAATTCAAGATGATTTATAACTGATCCTGTAGCTGCAAGTTGTGTGAAGTTTCACTTGAGCTTCATCACATAAACATGATAAAGGCCTCTGATGATTTTATATCAAATTTGTGGGTGTTAGATAGTTCATGCTAATTCCTGAGTGTTTTGAAACGACCACATGACAGAGGAAGTGTCTGTGAGGGGTGACTGCAGATTTGTTTGTAACTTCAGGGTAGAGGAGTTTTCAAGCTTTGTTTCCAGTACATTCAACAAATAAGAGAACAGACCAGTCCATGTCTTTGGTTCAATGCGAATGTGTCATGTAAGAAATCCTAAAATGTCAGTGGCTGTTTTAAAGGGTGTTCAAAAGTGTTAAATATTGTGTTTTTATTAAATGGACAGTGACTGACAATATTGCCAGAGCTTTTTTTAGAGACTTTTGGGCCAAGTACAAGTCAGGTCTCAAGTCAATCAAGACAAGTCTTGAGTTGCTCAACAAAAGCTTTATGTCAGTCGAGATAAGTCTCAAGTCAACGCTTGAGTCAATCAAGTGTCAAGTAAAGTGTCAAGTCTTTCAAGACAAATCTTAAGGATTTGACGGCATGTCTCAAGTTTAGTCTCGAGTCGGTCAAAACAAGTCTCAAGTCCTTGAGGAGTCACAAGCCAAGTCTCAACTCAGGACATGTCTTAAGTCAATCAAGACCAGTCTCAGGACCTTGGGGTAAAACCCAAATCAGGTCACACATAAACATAAACAAATTCAAAGTCATTTGCAGATCCTCCAGGTCTTTGTGCTGACAATAAAAATAACACGGCATCTGAAATTGTTCCTTTCAGAACCACAGTAAAGCTGAGACCAAGCGGTTCAAAGCATAGACCTAATGATCAGATATTTGAGCAGTGTGCATTAAGCAAGGCCCTTTTTCTATATTCCACAAGGACTGCTGTGTAAAAGCTGCAGTGTTCACAAGGTGAACACTTGAAGGTTTTCTGATTTCAAGTCTCAAGGTTAAGAAATCAAGTCTAAAATAAGTCAGGTCCAAACACGAGGTTGGAAACGTGGAACATGGATTTGTCACCATACGTTTTGTGCTCATGTGCTAAAAGTATCAATTATGTTAGAATCACATGGTTTATCATTGTTTTCAACTGTCTTGCAGAGAGATCTGACTTTCTAACTATCAGATCATGTTTATTCCTTTTCTTTGTTCCCTCTCAGTGGTGATTCAGTGTGTGTGTGTGTGTGTGTGTGTGTGTGTGTGTGTGTGTGTGTGTGTGTGTGTGGTTTGGGGTTGTTCAACACATGATTTCTTTTCCTCTCCGTGCCTTCTCATTTATTTCCTCTTTCTCATGTTTTTGCCTCTACCCACATCCTCCTCAGTGCCAGCCAGTGAGAAGATAATACATGTTAATGTGTCATTTTCCCTCCTCCTCCATCAGCTCCAGCTGTGGGACACGGCAGGACAGGAGCGCTTCCGTAAGTCCATGGTGCAGCACTACTATCGAAACGCCCACGCCGTCCTCTTCGTTTATGACGTCACCTGCCCTGCCAGCTTCAGGGGACTGATTTCCTGGATAGAGGAGTGCAGGCAGAATTCCCTTGGACAGGAAATCCCCAGGTAACTGCATCAGCTTTCTGTATGTACTGCTACTCACTAAAGACAGGAGACAGTTTTTGATTTAATTGCGTCAAACGTTTCTTCATCTTATAACAATATTACTTATTTTGTGTAACCCTAATGTCATCTTCCTTCATGATTTGTCCCTTGCTGCTGCCTATTCTCCTCGCAGGTTCCTGGTGGGTAATAAGAGTGACCTCCGTGACCCCAGCAGAACTGAAGGCCAGGTGAGCCAGGAGCAGGCGACGAGGTTCGCCAAAGTCCACGGCATGATGTTTTTCGAGACGTCCGCCAAGAACCCGCCATTCAAACGTGTGAACGGTCAGCGAGGTGACATGGAGGTTTCATATCAGCGGGATAAGGTGGAGGACGTCGTCATGGCTGTTGGTGCCAAACTGAAGCGACAGAAGAAACATTCAGCAGCAAACGCTCTCATGTACAGCGGGTCCTTTAAGGTCCTGAGCAAGAAAAGACCAGAGAAAGAGGTGTGGACCTGCTGCTGAGAGACGGAGGGAGAGAGGGCAGACTGCTCACACTGAAGAATGGGACTTTTTAGCTCTTTATCACTCTGTGTGTGTGTGTGTGTGTGTGTGTGTGTGTGTGTGTGTGTGTGTGTGTGTGTGTGTGTGTGTGTGTGTGTGTGAGAGAACATATTTGATAATCTTCATTTTTGACCAATTAACATGTGACATACAGTTCTCGTCAGTCCCACAAAGACCTTAAATATTTATAAGAATGTGAGAATATATATGGTGTGTATATTTGTGATCTTATCATTTAAAATTGTTGGAAAATAAAAAACTGTGAATGTTAACATTATTTGGCAGACGGGTTGATCCGAATGACCTTTCAGCACAGTGTTTATTTTCTGCATGTGTGGTCTCACTGGGAACTAACTGGGGCTGGGGCGAGATCCCTCTCAGTCTCCATTTGTTGTAGTGCCATTTGCTACAACAGTTAGATAGTGCACCATGAACCACCAGACCTGGTTTTCTCACAGCACTGAAACACTATCCACCTTCAGACATCTCAAGATGGTTGGAGAAATACAGAGTTGACCATATGAGCGTTGAAAATACTGTAACAGCTGGCAGTTACTGGCAAAGTGGCGCTATAGCCATTAAATGTGGGTTTAACACAGACAGAGACCTTGGACGACATGAGGCATTCATGTTTTGTTTGTTTTTAGTTCACTTCCATGATTCAGAGCATGGAGTTTAACACCTGCTGCTAAATTTACTATAATTAATAATAATTATTATAGGCTTTCATCATTACTTTTATCAGTAGGAGCATTGCAGTTACCATTATATTATTTTTGCTGTTACTGCTGCTACTATCACTATTATAGTGATAGTAGCCCCCCAACCCAACCCAACCAGTTGAGGCAGGTGCCGCCCACCCTGAGGCCGGTTCTCCTCGAAGTTTCTGCCTCTTAAAAGGAAGTTTTTCCTTGCCACTGTCGGTAAGTGCTCGGTCTTGGTGGGGATAAAGAGACGGTCTAGACTTGCTCTATTTGAAAAGTGCCTTGAGATAACTTCTGTTGTGAATTGGCACTATTCAAATAGAATTGACTTAACTACATAAAAAATCAGAAAAGGATCACAACTGGACCTGCATCAAGTGGACACTTCCATGATGTCACAGGGGCTTTCAGAGTTAAGTAAATGGCGTTCACCTCAGATTCCAAGTCACAATTTCAACTGGAAAACTCAGATTTTTTGGAACACTCCGATTTATCCGACTTTATACTTAATAATATGGAGGTGCCTGAAACTGACTCACTTCAGCCATATACCCTTATTTAATGTAATTTAACCCAGATATTGAATATAGTGTTATATTGTCAGAGCAAAGGATTTAAAAAACATGACTGCTCTACCGTCCATCGAATGTAACCCTCCCTCCCCTGCAAGTCCGTCCCAGGTAGACTGGGTTTTACATACAGAAATTTGTGCCATCAGAATATTTTAATCAATACTATTCTCACATTAAAAAAACATTGTGGCTTTAAAGTCACAGAGAAATGGCAGCTGCATCATCTATAGTTACTGTTAAGTGACATATTTCCAAGTGAAACTGAATATGCTTTTGGAAATGTAAAAGAAATGTTGCCAATTGACATCTGAATGAACAACTCAAAGATATGCTATTGCTCAGCTAGCTACTATGAGCAGCAGGACAACGGCTAAGTACAGGTTTGCCAGTCGACTGCAATCACATTTGATTGGATAAATTTATATACGTTCCCCCAAGAGCAGGATTCTCTGTATGAGAGTGTCTCGACTCATTATACTGTATGGTGCTGTGTATACAAGTAACTTTGGTGCAGTAGTTTTAAGATTCAGAACCATCTAATCCTGTCTGCTAAGGGTTCTCCACCATAGCATTGTGTCCAAATGGACAAAGCGTCACAGCAGTCATGCAACGGTCTTGTGCATGAGCAATGTGGGCGATGGAAAGTGTATCACATGTGCTGTAATTTTGTGTGTAATCGATGATTCAGAGGTCATCACATGATGAGGGCAAACCTCTTCTGCTCAACAGAGAGGTATGTGCAGCTGAATGCGGGTGAGTGTGCACATGCAAGTGTCACACTGGTGCAACATTCACCAGCCCAGTGGTAAATGTTGTTCTCTACACTCAGGAAAGATGATAAGAGAAGGAGGAGATAGGGTTTTTAGTAGTTCGTTTACATTTAGCCAATTTGCCATGACAAAACTTTTAAATAAAACACAATGTACAAAATAAGTTAAAAAAAAAAAAATCATCTTGAAGAACAAGCATATTGTATTTATTAACAATATTATCATCATGAAAAAAAAAAAAAATATATATATATATATATATATATAAATAAATGTTGTTTCACTTCAACATTTCAATCCTCTTTGTTTTGTTTTTGTGCTTAGGAAAGGAGTATTTTTGTGCTATAAATAAAGTTGGTTTAAAAAAAAAAGCCTATTGTGTAAGTGTGTGTATTGTATTGTGTGTGTGTTGTGTAAGTGTGTGTATTGTATCGTGTGTGTATTGTGTAAGTGCAGTCGGATTCTCTCAGCGCTTCGGTTGTCTTTTCCTAATTCCTTATGAATTCTCCTTCACATCTTTCCTTGACCTCAGGATGTTTTCCATTGCAGTCAAGGGAAAGTGGTTAGGAAAGGAGATTATTTTTTTAATAACCAATAAAGATAAGATAATAAAGTAGGCTATAGTACAACTGTATCTATTAAACCAAAAAATAGTGATGGTAACTTAACAAAAGAACAAAACACAATGCTGACCACAAACAATCCTGTCACACAAAGTGTTTCCACTGCTAAAGATTAAGATGGAAATCTGGCTAGACATATAATGAGATTTGTGTTCTCACATACACACTCATGTTTGACATTAGTTGCTAACTTTTAGACATTACAATTACAAAGATAGCTGTAACTCTTCCTAATCTCTGAATATAATATGGCTAGCATAGCTGCTAACCTTTGGACATTACAAGGCTACATAAAGCTTTATTAAACAGTGCCAGTAACATAAGCTGCAAACTTTTGCCCTCATAGATTAAACAGTAACATAAAATGAAAACATGTCAGTAGTATTGGCTGCTAACTTATAGAAAACAAGACTAGCATGAAGCCAAGCAGTGCAATGTCACATTATCAGGCTTAGCATTAGCTGCTAAAGAGCTAAAATTTGGACATTATGGCTGTGTCCTAAATCACTCACTGCTCCCTATACAGTCCACTAGAGCGAGTTCGACATTATGTCGTGCTGTCCGAATGTATAGTGAGAATTATTATACCCTATATAGTGGACTCATAGTATCCCACAATGCATGATGAAAAGTAGCCTAGTACAAAACCGATGGTCAATTACTGTTACTTTTGGACATTTCAGGGGTAGAATTAACCAACCGTTGGACACTAGGCTAGTATTGGCTGCTAACTTTTAGACCTTACAGCTACAAAGATAGCTTTAGCTCTAGTAAGAGTGCTTTATATGTATTTATCTATATGCATTTCTTTGTTTGTTTTTTATTCCACAGATGAGCTCACTACTCCTCTACATAGGACTCACTGGATAGTGTTTCAGAAAAGTCAAAAATACTGTTTAAGAAATATCAATTGTGATATATAGCATACTATTTAAAGGTCAATGCAACATTATGTATTATGCTCAAATTGTTTAGTTGCTAGAAAAGGCCCAGCCTGTTTCCACCAGCCATTTACAAGAGAGGAGCAAAGTCTTCAGACCACTGAGGAGTGCAACAGGTTATTTATTGACATGCAGCCTGTAAATTTTGATTTTGTTTTTCTACTTCAATAAAGGTGGACATTTGTACTTGCTTTATATGCTTGAAGGTCATTTAGGGCCATAGTTTGAAAAAATACTAAATATAACATTAAAATATAACAAAATAACAAATCATGAATGTGAAAACGAAACCCATAAATTATCAAATAACCAAACATGTAAAGGAAAGAACCAAATGGTAAATGAGACAAAAATGTAAATGATAAAAAAGGCAAACAGAAAAAACTGTAAGCAAAGAATAAAATCTAAAGGACTGAACTGAAATCTCAGTTCAGCGTTCTCGTCCTTGGCTTATGTTTACAGTATCATTTTCTCATTTATTTTACATTCACATTGTTATTTTTTTGCTTTCAAACGTTCTGTCCTAGATAACCCTGTGGTGATTACAGGAGTTCAGGAGCTAACTATTTGATTTGGAGCTGATTTTTATGACAGCATTACCTAAGTCTCTTAAACACAGAGGCATGACTGAAGTTACTTACTTTGCCTGTGAGATCTGGTGTCTACACAAGCTGTGTGGGTTTTAATGTTAATGACAAACATTAAAGTAATATTAACAATAATGAAATGATTATTACAAACTACTATTTCAAAGTAGGAGTAGTATTTCTAAATTTTACATTTCGTTTACAAAGTGTAGTGCCGCCACCTCATAAAGAGGGCAGATGACAGTATTTGGGCATTGGAAACTTTAAAAGGGACTTTCCAAATAAAGCAGGTCAGCAGGCCGGAGTAAGTGCTCAAAAAAATGTGAATTTATTAACAAAAATATTGCCAAATAGAAGAAAAATGAACCTTGGGAAATTCAACAAAAAAATAACTTAAGCTTTAATGTCAGAGAAATAAAATCTGCAGTCCCACAACAAGCTGCCATCTGCTCTGTCCCTCCCTACTGTCACCTGACTGGCAGCTGATCTTCTCCTTTTCACCTGACCGGAGCCTACCACCAGCTCAGGTAAGTATGGGGGGGTGAGCAAATCCTACACATGCCTGTCCAAGCACCAAACCCCATACAACCACTACCTACTCACTTCTGTTACTGCTGACAATTCCCACTTTACAATAAGCACCAGATATTGTACAAGTTTCAATCCAGTGTCACCTGCTGCAGAACAGTTCTACCCCTCTTCCCACATACTCATGCCTAGTCCCTAGCTACTACTAAGAGGACCTAATGACACACACCTGTTTCCCCTTTCCCTGACTGAGCTGCTGATCAACCCCACTCACCTAGACAAACAACTGAAAATATACAAAGTGGGCCAACCCTTCCAACATATCCAACATATCAAACCTACAAACAAAGATCAACCACATCTCACAACCAATGTATTGAATAATTGAGCCTGAAAAATGAATAGACACATCCAACTAAAATACTGATGAAATAACAATTACAAAACCAGGGCCAAGTGAAAAGGGAATGGAGCAGCCTTTTCATACAAAGACACAAGAGTTTGAATAAAAATGTTGTATTGTGTGTGTTTGCATGATTATGGGAAATTATTATTCATCACACAAAAATAATAATTGTCATATAATATACCATTATCATAATTACAATCATTATTATTAAATATAAAAGTGTTAAGGCAATGAGAGAGGAAATAACTCCGGGCATGGGTTATATTTTACCCAGACTAGTTTATTTTACTCACCAGGTTGGATCAAAATATTGAAACATGGATCAAACCAACTCAGCGTATGTTCTGTCCCATATGGTAGGGTTAACTTTGTCTTGTTTGTTTGTTTTTTTGAGTGTGCACAATGCAGGCCCACAATAACACTCTGGCACAGTGTGTATTACGCAACCACAGCTCACTGTCTCTTGCCACGCAACCAAATGGGACTGTAATCCACTTGGAACCAGAATGAGGGATGTCTGATCCTCCTCACAATCACAGCAGAGTCAACATGATGTCATATCCCATTCTGAAGAGTGATTTCTATGAATGATTAGTGAATTAGACAGCATATCAAAAACTGCAAAAGTGCTACATTCAACAGGTCAAAATCTGCCTCAAAAGAGTCCGAACACAAGCATTAGAAAATATTACTATAAATACATAAATAATTACAGTTAGAAAAGTTCTTCTAAAATAATCCACAGTAAATGAAGAAACCTCAGATTTCCATAGAATATTATTGGAAATTTTTTTTTTTGGCTTCAAATGCTGTTATTTTCCCTCGTGGCCTGTAGATGTCGTAGTGGTGAGCTGATCTTTTCTGAAGAGGAGGTGTCTTCATCATCAACTGAGCGCTCCTCCTCGTGTATCTTCAAAACCTGCTGGAAACGCACAGACACACACACGCACAGAGACAGAGACACACTCGTGAACCTGCCACCGATAACCGAGCAAAGATGTTCTGCAGACGGGCATGGCAGAGAGTGGGGCCGCTGGCACGGAGGGCTTTCAAACCCACACCCAGAAATGGTGAGTCGGGTTATTGTTAAGAGACTTTTCAATTACTGCTCGATTGTGTGTGAAGTTAAGTGAAGTAATTAATTAAGTAATCAGGCACGTGCGTTTTAGCAGTCTGGTTCAAATTAACTGTCTTACTGGCCAAAAATTGAATTCTAACAACTGTCTTACTTGCAACGTTAACTCTTGTTTGTAAAAGGATGATTTGTGCAGCAGTGATTCATTCAAATCTTTTAATCTTCTTGGTCATGTGAAAGTGTGTGAAAGTCGCAGAAACAGATATATTTGTGGGTTTTCCACTGTGCAGAGTGGAGCTGCAGCAGTTAGTCTGTAACAAGGAGGTGTGTCCTGCTTTGGGAACAGACAGTTCTCACACACTCTGGTTATGAAAACGTGCATCGCAGACAACAAAAAAATCGCTTTGATTTTATTTTTTTTTGTTTGTTTTTTTTATTTTGTAGGCTACATTAAGCACGCTTCATTTTTGCTTCAAATGCAAGTACTCAAGTTTCTAACATGTAGTCCAGTGTTTCCACATTTTCACAGGACACCTTGTCAGAGTAACACGGTGTCCCAGCACTCTTTAATGAGTAGGACCACATGGAGATCAGCTATCCTCTACACAAGTTTCAGCCTTTTATTAAAAATGCTATTTGCAAAATAAATAAAATGTACAACTCTTTATATTAACATATATATATTTCATAAAATATTACATGAATAAATAACTAAATAATTTACATTTTAAACCTGACTTTGGAGAGTTTGCATGTGAGCAGAGGGATTTGAGACTTGATCACTTGTATTTTCAGGACGCTTTCTCTTTTCACGCGTTCCTGCCCAGATCATCCTTCATTTTGTGCTGTGAGCATGTGGAATTCAGCCTGAGGGCAAACTGCTGCTTCAATTTCCTGTTTTAAAAACTTGTGGCAAAGTCCTGACTGATGCTGCACAAACCTCAGTATGACATGGAAGACCACAGTCGGCCATGATGGAAGCTTTTGTGCTTCCATTGAAGTAGATCTCGATAACCGGTTGCTACTTTGAAGCTTATGTAGTGAATATAGGAAAGGGAGCAGAGGTAGATGCTGTAGGCTACTGCGCTCTAATTGCACAGCACACAAACAGAGCACAATAGCCTGTAGGTAGTACTTATATGCAGCAGGACTGTGTGACAGGTCCTGTCATGGTTGTCCTGCTGGTCTGCTTATTATCCTCTGTCCTTCTGTCACACTCAGCACATATACGCTGACAAACAGAGGCAGGAGTGCGCACGTTCATCCAACATGCATGGCCACATGTGTCACTGCTTCCCATCTTTGTCTGTTGTTGCCTGACATGCATGTCTGTTTTTACAGGCTGGAACCTCACCACAAGGATTAACTGATTACCTGTATAAATAACCTGTACTTGGCCTTGTCCCTGCATGGTGCTGCTGTGTCATGGGTATTAGAGGAGGAGGGAGAGAGGACTTACTGCTGCATTTGCTCAGCGTCCATGACAGGACAGTGTTCAGCTCTGTTTTACTCACGTATATTTATCAATGTCTCACTTTAGTGGTAAATGTCAATATTAAAAATGTTCTTCATTAAAAATGTAGCTGGCTCTGTCCAAGGGTAACGAATACAAGTGTTTACCAAAATGGCAAACTCACATTCACTTTATTGGTCATAACTACTGCAACATCCTCTTGGAGGCAGTGGAAACAAGTTGTGACCACAACACTGACATATCGTCACCTTTTTAAGTTGCTTTTAACAAATTGTTTCTTATTTACACATCCAGCAGTTAAATAGCAACATACTCATTAATTTGGGGCCGTGTTTCTGGCCACCTGGCAAATATAAGTCACTCTCTTTTAGCTCTGTTTGTGGTCTCCACTGACTCCCAGCTCCTAAATGCTCCATCATCGCTAACTGTCTGTCTTCTGTTTGGTGCTGAGCCGGTAGTGTACAGTAGCTATTTCTGAAAACGGCACCATGAGAGCGGTGACAGTGAACCAAAAACAGTACAGTTGGGGGTCGGACAGCTAAACAATGAGCTAAAACAGCCTATAAAGCTCTGAAAAGCTAAGGGGAGCTGCAGGTTCGTCACTACGTGCGACCACTTTCACGTTCTTCTCAAAGTTCGGACTCGGTTCTACATACTCGTAGATGTTTCACCTCTCAAGAGTTCTGACTGACTGGTGAGGATGTCACTCGATTCATTAGTGCTCCTGGTGGAACAGGAATCCATTAATTGATTTACATATTATGAAAATCAGTGACGGGTTAGAAGTGTTGTGACTGCAAGGTGAACAATCATTCAGGTCTTTGTGTACATACAGGATGTCAGTGTTAAAGTCACAGGAGGAGTTATGATTTACCTGAACACATGTATGAAACATGGCAAGAACAAAAAGGGGGCGGGTTGTACCGAACATCGTGCTCTCTCACTGCTGCAGCTGGTCTGCTCAGTTAGCTGCGTAAACCATGTGCAGAGTGTGTAAGTCGGGATATCATGTACTATTCATGTATGTACTCTTTGGTGTGTGTGTGTGTGTGTGTGTGTGTGTGTGTGTGTGTGTGTGTGTGTGTGTGTGTGTGTGTGTGTGTGTGTGTGTGTGAGTGTGTGAGAGAGACTAGGTAGGAAGAGATTAGGCTGAGGCAGTGTTTGGGATGCAGGGTGGATTTATTTATGGCCTCCCCTGCATGCACCACTGGCAATCCTCTAAACACCAGTAAATCTTTTTACAGGACTTACAAGCCGCTCCCCGATCCACCACAGTAACAATAGCCTATTAAGAAGCCTTTAACAGATCCCCTGTTAGTCCTGACATATGTGTTTAGGACTAGTTCACATGAATTCAAGTCCAGCAAATCGTTTTGAAATAGTTTGTTTTGATGCAAGTCTAGGATTGTGACGCAGGAAGCGTTTCGGTGTTTGTGTGTTTGCTGCGGGGGATTTAATTTAAGGGAGAGTTCTGTGTTTAGCTTGGCTACAGCTAAATCTTTCCATCTCCTCTGCTACAAATGACCAGAGATTCATTGTGTAACTGGATTAGCGGACATGTTGACACTGTCAGAATGCACTGGTCATTGTGCCAAATGATGCTTCTCATGGACTGACAGTTTCACAAATGAAATACCACTAAATTGTTAAATGAATCATAGTTGTTTTGTTTCATTTTGATTAGGGATACAATAATCAATGTTGTGTTCAGTCATTGACTCAATGACGGCGCAAATAACTCGTTACAATCTGTTTTGAAATATTGTATTTATGAATAAATGTAAATCTCTTTACTAAAGGTCAGCGTCCCTGTTGATTTACCATACTAACCCTGTCACTCCGCTCTCCTGTGTCTCTCAGCGGCTCCAGTGCGACACATGGCCTTTGGCGTTCCTGGTGGCTCTACCAACATGACGTACTTCCTTCTGTGTGGAGGAGGCCTCACTGCTGCAGTCGTCTATGTGAGCATCAAAAATTTCAGATTTTTATTGATATTTTATACTTGTGTTGTTCTGCTATGATTTCTATGAGTATCAGGGGTTTTCTTGTGTGTGTGAAGTACTTTAAAGGTCCCATATTTTACACATTTCAATTGTTTTATTTGAAGATATATTTGTGGTTTTAAGAACCAAAAACCATCTCAGTGTAGTTTTACATCTCCTCTCGCAGGCTTCTCTCTGGAGCTCTAGTAACAGGTCAGTGAGCCAATCAGAAGAGAGGAGGCTCTGAGCCTCTCTTCTGATTGGCTCACTGTTTTCTGAGTTATCAAATAAAAAATATAGCAGATTTCAGGTAAACACTCAAGAGAAACCAAATTCTGCAAGGTTTGATGGTAGGTCCTGGTGGGTGTGGCTTGGGGCAATGGCTATGAGCAGCGATTGCTTTGCTGTGACATCACAAAGTTACAGAAGTCCTGGCGGCTCATTTTAAGGCTTAGTTTCTGAATACAGGCTGTTTTGCATTTCTCTGTGGACTGAGGCTTTGATACTGTCACAGTATTATATAGAACCTAGACCTGCTTATAAACAAAAAAGAAATCTCACTTAATACAATATGGGGCCTTTAATACAGTGTATGTCAACACTTGAGCGAAAACGTGAGAATGTAATGATTGAACCAGTTAATTTGTGATCATCTTTCTGAAGTTTTACACTGTGGTGAGTTTACTGTTGTAAGCTGGGAGCAGCCTCAGGACAGACTGCACTGTGTTCAGCTCAGATGCTGAAAGGCAAAGAGAAAGTTCTTTGTGCTTTCAGACAAACTCTGCCACATGCAGCCAATGTCTGGACAGACCTTCTCCCTGTTTACTGTCAGGCTCTTGGTAAATCACTAGTCTGTATCAGCTGTGCTGGTTCATGATAGCCAGAATGTCAGTGTTAAGTGACATTTTGTAATACCTTCACCATTTTATACTGTTATCGTTTGGTGTGTGATGGAATGTAAGAAGTGCATATCTGCCCTCCTTCCCTCAGGCTTACAAGACGGTCAACGGTGACAGTGAGCGCTATGAGGACAGATTGGCCAACATGGGCTCCCCAGCAAAGGGTCAGCTACACACACACACACACACACACACACACACACACACACACACACACTACACTCTCACAATCTCTGGAGCATAACATTCAGTACAAGAAACCTCAAACTGTGTGGTTGCATTTACTAAAGATAGTGCAGACAGCCCAAAATATAAAAACAAATTAATTTGAATTTGGGGATTTGTCTAGACTGAAATGAATAGATTACAGACATAGAATATTTACAATTATACAAGACTAAAAGTCTACAGCCATGCTAGTGAGGCTGCAAAGTAAATGCTAAAGTTAAGCAGGTATAATGTTTGCCATGTTCACTGTCTAACGTTGATTAACATTTGCTAATTAGCATTAAACACAAAGTAGATTAGTTTCGCAGGTATTTGGTTATAAACCAACGTACTGGACAAATCCTCAGACCTGATGATGCACTACACGAACAGTTAAGGGCTCTCCAAAGTGATTACAATTCACCCTCTGGATGTCTTTACCAAATATATTGCCATAGCAATCCATCTGATTGTCAAGGAGATATTTTGTTTTTCTGGATCAAAGTGGTGGACACACCAACATAAAATTAACACATTACGTAGCTTTCGCTTTCTGTTTCTGTTTTTTAATACAAAGCTAGCTGGCCTGGAAATACCAAACATTAACCCATCAGTTTTATCACTTCCACACATTTCATGAGAGATTGATTCGTACTATACAGAACTTTTACTTTTTCCCCAGATCACATAATGACATAATCTTTTTTTTTTTTTTCTTTGATATTTTTGTATCTGACAACCTCAAAACTCGGATATCCAGGTTTTAATCAGGTTTTAAGAGCCATGTTTTTGCTTCATCTACACAGTATATGTACTGAGTATTGATGAATGAAATGGTTCAAATAAAATGGTTGATAGTTGTCAGATGAGGTAATGAACAGCCTCTGTAGCTTTTTCATCTGATACAGACGAAACAGAAGAAGAGAAAGCAGAAGATCTCACTGTATTTCTGAGTTGGTTCTGGCTTTACCCCCCAAATATCAAACATGGTTGAATGATCACTCTCAATAGCTTTATCTGCTTGTCTGTTTTGATTTCTGTCTGCAAATTATTTGTCCATTCAGCCACTTTGAGCCTGGAGAGATTGTGGCTCTGCGCCCAGAGCAGCTAACTAGCCTGTGATGGGGATAAGCGGCCACTGTCACTGGTTCTGTTGTGTACATGCGGCCTGGAAGTGTTGTTTTTAGTCTAAAGCTCTGCTCCCTACAGCGCTGGAGACGGTACTGATTTGGTCTTTGAACTGGCCAGTGATTGTATTACGTAACTGGGCAAAAATCTAAAGGAAACAAAACAAACAATTTCACAGAAACATCTTAATGCACACAGTGTTGGTGATTAAAGTGATTGTGATCGAGGTTCATATTTCCGGACACATTATCTGAGTAGTCATCACTGAGCGTCTTTACTGTGTAATTTAGTGTACAATTAGGTGGGTCGTTGGACCTGTTTTGGCTCCTTGTTAAATCACTCACTTTAATGTTCTGATATTGGAACTGACAGCTAACCCACCGCTTCGATATGAGATCAAAGAAAACATGTTATCATAATGACTCTCACTGGATGTTGTGAGTGTAATAAAGACGGCATTAAAGTTGAGGCTCACTGGTGGAAACAAAACTGTTGCTGTCAGGGCAAAAGTTTAGTCACATTTTTAGAGCTGTACCGTCCTGTAGTTTCTTAATTAGCCTGGTGTTACATCACAAATCTGTGTCGACTCAAATACGTGTGAAGAACTGCAATTCGTATCAATATCACATCCATTGCTATTAATGAAGTAACGTTTAGTATGCTGTGGCTCTTCATTTCCCCGTTCAGCTTTTCTCGCAGTTGTTTCTCTGCTGTAACAGACTTTATATTTATGTAAGCGCAGGATCAGTCTCAGATGATCCCGCAGTGGAAACCAGACAAATCCCCCTCGTCCTAACACACGGATTTAGTTAGTGTCCAAGTGTTAACTGTTGTTACTTTCCAAAAGCACGACTCTGGTGGGACTCGAACCCACAACCTTTGAATCACTTCTCCAGAGCTTAACTAGAAGTCCAATGCGCTATCCATTGCGCCACAGAGCCATGTGTTCAACAGATGAGCAGGAGGACTACATCGACACTCAGAGGCACTGAAACTCATTTCACTGTCGTAGTGGAGCATGAATGTTTTCATTATGACATTCTTGTTTTTCACTATTTCAGTTTAACAATGATTGCACCTTTTTTTTTCTTTTTTTTTTTATCATTACCTCAAAAAATACAAGTACATTTTTTTTTTTTTTTTTTTTAACTACTTCTTTTTTAAGGATAGTTCTCTATCTGTATAAACCAAAACTGCATTTCCTTTAGCGAGAGACCAACCAGCCTGTAGCAACAGTGACGCCGTCAGCAGTTATTTCTGTCCCTCTGATGACTTGTTAGGATTAAGGATTATCCTCCTCTTTACTCATATTATGTTGACAGTTTTAACAGCAGCTGCGCCACCTTTTAGACCTTTAAGACCTAAGCTCTTGACCTTCTGTGTGTTACCAGTGGACAGGAATTTGAGGTCAAATAGTTCAAATCGCACTTTTTTTTCTCTCCCTTTTTTTTTTTTTTTTTTAAAAAGAGGTCTAAAAAAAACTTTATTGCCCAGCTGGCCAACTGGATTATGGGAGGCAGCTGGTGGCTACAGTTTCAGATTTTGTCCCTTTCCTTTGGATTTCCAGTGCTTTGATGTTCCCAGGTTTATCTGAGGTCAACAGAAATAGTTGAATGGATTGGAAGAACAGTTTGACCTCTTCACCTCGCGCTCATCGCAGACATGTTTGTCTCATTACGTCCACTCCATTCTGAGGAAAGTTAATTTTATGGCCCAAATATTGTTATTCCCAGAGCTATTAGTCTGTATGCATGAAAAAGTATTTACCCTCACATCTATATCTGTAGCTGCAAAGAAGGATTTTCCTGACTCTGTCAGTTATCCGCAGGAAAAACTGAAACACGCGTCCAAACAGCCAAAACAGGCCAAGAAATCTATGGTACATTATACTAGCTGTTAATTTTCATTGTGCACATAACAAGTAACCAACAGCTCTGTCAAAGAAGGTTGCATTCACACATTTCTGTTTACTCTTTCTCTGCAGCCTCTTCAGCACCAGAGGCAGCTGAACCCGCCCCAGTGGAGGAGGCAGCGCCGGCCATCGAGGTCGTCTCCGAGTTGGTACCTGCTGATGCAGTAGCAGAGACGGCTGCCGAACCAGTCGTCGAGGCCGTGTCTGAAGAAGCCTCTGAGGTGACCGTTATCGAGGCTCAGGTGGAGCCAGCAGTCACAGAAGAAGCCGCTCCACCTGCAGCGATAGAGGAAGCTGCTCCTGTCGCTCTGGAAGTCGTTGCCGCAGTGGAGACACCAGCAGAGGCCCCCGCAGCAGAGGCCCCCGCAGCAGAGGCCCCCGCAGCAGAGGCCCCCGCAGAAGAGGCCCCCTCAGCAGAGAGCGCTGGTACGGCTGCAGTAGATGAGGTCCCTCCTGCTCCCCCCGCTGAGGCAGAGACTGAGCCTGCGGCCCCTGAGGCTGAGGCCGCCCCTGCTGCAGAGGTGGCTGCATAGAGCTGCCATGGCTCAATGTAGTTTGGCCAGAAAGGAGGGCGAGGAGTTAGTTGTGCTGTGTCCCACCTCTCTTGGCCCAGGAAAAAAGGACTCATGAACCCCTATTTTAGTAAAGGAGCATTAACATTTAGTTTTCACTTCCTGTTGGTTAGTGAATACCACTTTGGGGTTCATCTGTCCGGTTTTCAGGTGCCTTTCTTCCCTTTACCTCACCCCAACCTTCAGAGCCAAACCATAAGATTTGGCATTAGGCTGTCTGAACAGATTCAGTTTGGAAAATTCAGGGTTAGGGTTTCTATAGAAATGATCTTCACCAGAGCAGAGCTAATCCAAACGATGGTTTGGCTGATGTACAGTTAATAGAGGAGTGTTGCAGTAGGTCATATAAGGGATAGAACAGAGTTGATAACTAATGTTGTTCTCTGTAAATTAATATTTGAAGTGCCCTTAGAAACAGGACATGGTCCTGCATCTTGTTCCTTTACTTTACTCTAAAGATGTCAGCAGGGTGGATGGATGCAGTCCATTTAAGAAACTGTTTTGTTTCTTTTGACATCCTTTGCACTTGGTCTTCCTCTGCTCAGCAAATTCCTACTTCCAGCTATGTCCTCGTGAATCTTTGCCTAGGTTATGATTATAATGAAAACAGTACTGAGATGAAACATGAAGTCAGTCTGCTTCATTCAGATTTAACTTTCACTGTGAAAAGTGACCAAAAACCAGCTAGTGTTTCTTTTCTAGTCTGCAGCTCTCGTCTGGTCTTGATAAAATCTTTTTTTTTTTTTTTTTTTCAGAGTGAGACAAAGTTAAAATGGGATTTTCTTCCTCCCTCATTTTCAGAATTTTACTTTGTCTTTTTGTCCCAATACATTCACATACTTTTATTTCCATTATGACCTTATTAGTTATCTATCTGCAGCTACACCAGCCTGCACCTACTTCATATAACTCACCCATGTGTCTACATCATGACAATATTTTTTCCAGCCTTTTCTCAGAAAGCCATTTTTCTTCAGTGTTTTAAAGACACTTCTGCTCCATCTTGTCTCTTTAACTGTGAAGCTAAACTTTCAGGGAACACTACAGAAAAGGAAATTGATCACTTCTACGTCTGAACATTGAAAGTTGTCATTATGATTAATACAGTTACTGGATGATAAGTGAGTTTGAAGTGTTTCAATAAAGACAAAGTTACTCTTTTTTTGGTTCAATATTGCATTTTTATTCTTGTGTGGTGAATGTATGTATAATTGAAGTTATGATTTTTTAATTTTTTTGTTTGAATGTTGTTTGCAGTTATCAAAATTCTGGGAGGTTTTGTCCAAAATTGGATCTGAATCAGTATCTGATCTGTCCAGGGCTACATACTTTCAACACTCCTAGATGCTTTTGCTTGTTGCTTTGAACACAACATGTGAAGAATGTGACACAGTAAATATTGTGATAATTACACTGTAGATATAGAAGCACCCTCCTCTGTAGAAAATGTTTCCCTTCCTGAAGAATCCCAGTGCCACGTTCATGCTCCTGTGAATCCAAGTGGAAGATTGACTGACAAAGACCTTAAGAACTATGCTCAGATCATTTCTGATCAAGTGAGTGTGTATAGCCCTTTATCACAGGCATGTCTCAGAAGATTGAAAACTGAAAGAAGAGTTTGCTGAGATGTTAGTAGTCCATCAGCAATCGCATCATGTTTTTTGTGTGCAACAACAAAAAACAAGGTATAAATCTAAGCGAGAGACACAAATGTACCTAGAGTAAATATATTCATCATGTATAGCAGGCAGAGACGGGCAGCACTCAGAAAACAGGTTCTGCTCAACAAGATTTGGGGGAAAAAAAAAAAAAAAGTTAGATTTTTAATAAATCCTTGAACCACCACATGCTTACAACTATACTCGGAAATTCACCATGGACTCCATTGTTACAACATAGATTTGTATCGGCTGTTTATTTACATTGACGAGTGACCAGTGCAGTTTAAAGCTGCCTCACAGACAGGATAAGACTAATCCAAGATTACAGTGCTCATTTTTAGGGTGTCCCGGTGGTTCGTCAGGGTGGCGTGACAGACGGGAACATCACAGGACACCGAGTGGCAGACTACACCTCTGACTCCCATTACATTGTTTACCAACACATAAATGCCATGTAACTAAAATCTGCGAACGCTGTGTGGAGATCACCATTAAATTCATCCAGGGTTATTCCATATCTGTAAAGCTATATTAAATGTTTCTATATTGAAATTCAGTGCTATCAAAGCAATTCTCTTCTAAGTGTGAAGAGTGCTCACCAGCTATACCTTCTGTCTCAGGACAACCTTTTCTAAAAGGAGGAGCATGAACTGGGCAGGTAGTCTCCTGTAGAGTCTGTGGTGGCTGTAGACCATCCAGTGATAGGCATGTGGTCAAGGTAAGTGGAATTTAAACAAAACAGCTCAGTATATCACTAAGAAAATAATTGACTATGTTTAACAGATGTTGAATCAGATAGTGAATATAAAAATACAATACTATTACAGTACAGGTTTGCATCATACAGCAGTCACAATTTTCATATTTGATATATATTTTGATCTTGATATTAAAGCAATTTCCCTGCATACTGACGACTGGAATGTTGTTTCTATGAGACATATCTTTCTCAGCCGTTACTTCCTGTTCTCCTTCCCCACTTCAGAGTCTATGCCAGATCTGCTCACAGCTGTGAAGATCCTGGCCAGCTCCACAGTTGAGATCGCAGCAGCTTCTGTTGGTGAGACGAGTCTGGTGGAAGCTGTCCGACAAATGGAGGAAGAGGGAAAAGGTTTGGAATCCACATTGGAGGTGGTAGAAGGAGAAATCCTGGAGGTGACCAAAGAGGTGGTAGCTAAGGAAGCAGCTGAAGAGCCAGCAGTTGTAGTGAGCGAGGAGGAGCTGAAGACTGCAGAGGCTGGTGCTGTTGAGGAAGTGGCTGATGCAGAAGCTGTAGAAGCTCTATCTGCTGAAGAGGTGATGACCGAAGAGGCATCTGCTCCAGCTGCAGCAGAGGAGGAAGCAGCAGCGTCTCTTCCTGAGGAAGATACAGGTTCAACACCCGCAGTGGAGGAGGCGGGAGCGGTTACAGATGAGGATCGGACAGCGGATCCCGAAGCTGCTCCTGAGGAAGCTGTCTCTTCGACAGAGGCCTCACCTCCTGAAGATACAGCTGAGGAAGTCACACCTGCAGAGGAGGCCACCACCACTGCTGAAGCTGCTCCAGAGAATGAGACGCTGCCAGATGAGATGACGCCCGCTGCTGACACATCAGTGGAGGAGGGAGCAGACGAAGCCTCGGCAGAGGAGACAGCTGAAGCTGTGTCAGCAGTTGTGGACACGGCTCAGCTGGCTGCAGCCTCCACTGGATCAGATCTGGAAGTTCTTTCAGCTGCTGAACCAGAACCTTCATCAGAGGCTCCAGTACATGAGGCAAAGCACTGCCACTCCTGCCACTCCGCTCCCTCAGCAGGAGAGGAGGTGGTGCCACCTGCTGCTTTGGAAGAGGAGCTGGTCAGTGAAGGAGAGGTGGATTTAACACATGAGGCCAAGGAGGTGGTGTCACTGGTAGAGGGACAAAGTAAGAACACACTGGCTCCCAGTCAACTGTTTCTGAACACCGCATGCCTATCTTAGCATCACCTTCAAAGTTACATAATATATATTCCTAATGTTTTGTCACATCTAAGGCAAGGGAATCATTACAGTACTGTTTATTATTAGTATCTGTTTAATTGATAATTTTTTGGGACTTTGTATAAAAGTGGAAACAACAGAAATGAGCAGATTATCTTGATTCATCAGCCCACAGGTGTCCAAATTTGATCTTCCCTAGTACAAACAAGCCTGTTAGACTGAAAGTGGATCATTCAAATTTAACCACAATATAATAATATCAAATAAGAAATACTTGTGACAGGTTTATGAAATTGCACTAATGCATGTGTAATCCCATATTATGTTCATTATCTACATTCAAAAATTGAATGTAACTTCAAGGTGATGAATCACAGCTTGTATTAGACAATATTTAAAAATAATTGACTAAGGTATGTTTGTCCACTGATCCCCTTTTTGGTAACTTTGGTAACACTTGACTTTTTAGCATTCATAAGCAGCATATAAACATTTAATATATAGTTTATGACATGCTATAATATAGTTGTAAGCAGCCATATATGTTTATTAATGTATGTAAACTACTGTCATTCACTGTAATCCATAACAGCTGACGGCTGGTGTATAAAGAGAAATTTAATGACAATATAGTAAAACACAATTGTAATATTTATGTCTTCACAGGTAAAGTTGTTGACATTAATAAACACTTAATTATGTCATTTTATATTTGCTTATAATGACATTATAATCTTTGCTTACTGCTTATGAATGCTAAACAGGGGAACCAGAGTTTCATTATTTTTTTTACCAGGAAGAGTTTGACATTTCAAATCCCTCAGGATTTCAGCCACTAGATGGCAGCACAGTAAACATTTACACACCGACTTGTACCTCACAGGTGTAACTAATAATAATTACTTCACTGAAGTAATTATACATAAATTATTGTGTTTCAATACACAAGAGACTCAGAAAGACAATCAGCTAAAGAAAGATGAGATGGACATTTTCACAGGGTGACTTTCAACCTGTGTCTCCTCTGTTCTGAGCTGACATCTTTAATGATGCCCCAGCTGACACTTCAATTTTTACATGAACTAACCTTTCAATTTGAAAGCTGTCAGATCCTAAGGACTCTCAATCAGTGCTTGATGAAGACGGGTGCAATGAACAGCCCACCTTGTTAAACCTACTTAGAAACTTGCATCAAATGTAAAAATGTTAAGTCCATCTAAATGTTTTGTTCATAGTTTTCTGCTATTTTGAGTCTTGAACACTTTACTGCTGTTCACTTTATCCCTTGAAAAGAAAACAGAATCAGAGTCTACGCTGTGTTTGGCTCTGACCAGATGTATTTCTGCCTGTATCCACAGAGCCAAAGGTGTCTATCTGGACTGTAAAAAGCTGCTCAGTGATGTAATAATACAATTAAAGAAGGTAATCAGTTAAAAGCAGCACAACTATGAACGCAGCTGTCTGTGTTGAACTAGAGATAGTAGAATGGACATCTTCAGGATAAGGATTATTCTCAGACAGCTACATTTCAATGCTCAGAGCTGGTGAGGCCAGTGTGACTCATAGACACTCCAACACTTTCATTTATTACAGAAAGTGTTTCATAATGATGCACGTTATAAAGACTACACAGATATGTAACACATGTCCATTCTACTTATTTAATCTAAAGTATGTTGCAAAATCATATAGTCTTTTACATTAAACTAATGAATTTCTACTGTACAAAACTGGTGTTGTGCTTTTTGTTTTTGGTGCAGCCACAGAGACGATGATGGTGGTGACAGCCCAGTCGTGACATGACAGACAGTGTGCCTTCCACAACACTCGCCTCTCTGTCAAGCAAGCCAGGATGATCCACGAAAACAACACGAAGAGAACTAACCACAGGTTTAACTAACTAATGTGTCCTTTCTGAAATGTTATCACAGAGTTCCTTGTATGTTCTCCTTCTGTTTCTGTTCAATCTGTTTTAGCATTTGTGAAATGACTCCCATTACATCTCTTGTCCTCTAGGTGCCACTGTTGCAAAGCGATTCATGACCAGTTGATTAGTACATACGTTTCTTTAAAGGTGTTATAATAGGCAGTGGAAATGGTTTTTGTTATAATGCTGTGTTAGCCTACCATTAGCTACAAATGACCATCATTTTTAAATGAGAGTGCACTTTTCAGCCCAAATGATACCATACAGATATGCATTTTCTCACATTTGTCATAGTACAAATGAAGGGTTATACTTTTACTGGGACACTAATTTAAAAGTTGTATTAAGTGATGCATTCCTAGAAGAAAACATCACAAAAATACCAGTGAAAAATATTGCACTAATGCTGATATTTGCTTGTTAAAGCTGATATCATCTGATGTCACTAGTATGCCCATATTTTGTCGCATATATTTGTATCTTTTGTGTTATTGTTGTCTATCTTTACCTTCTGTAACGAGGTTGATAAATATATTATAGGTAGGTTTAAACAAATATAAATTAATTTGTACCCTTTCACGAGATCATTATATTGAACAAAAACATGCCTCCATTTCTCTAAGCGTTACAGATGGATGCTTTATTTTAAATATATTTGTAGGTAAACATAGCCGAACAGTTTGTTTGTTTCAGTTCAGTACAATGTCTCTGTTGTCCTGAAAACGTGTTCACATAGACACTTTAAATAAAGTTATGTATAAACACTAACTCAAATTTGCTGTGCTTGAAATGATTCTCCTGTTAACCCGTCCTATATATTAACAACTGTGCTATAGTGAACCACTTGGTGAAGACATAACTATTATTTGATAATTTATCCAAGCATTAAGATATTATGTTGCATTTTTTTTTTTTACTTCTGACCATCATGAAGAAGAATATAGCCTACATAAAACATATATAATATGAAGAAAATAGATTATTTTAAAAACCAACACATTATTTATTCGATTGCTATAACTTGTGGAATACAACAGAATGCTGTTATTTTCTTAAACAAAGAAAATAAAACTCTTTAATAAAAGTGAAATGGATTAGTTTTTGCTGGTGAACTGTGATTGTTTATTGTACGTCATGACGTCATGAGTGTAATTTGCCTGAACAAGCGGAGTAAACTGACAAGCGAGTCAGTCTCCATTAGTAGAGAGGAGCAGCCACAAAGCAGCGTCTTTATCCTTTCATTATCCCACATGAAACACTAGGAGCAACGAGGTCTTCATACTCCTCTGTCTGCAGGCTCCGGGGCTCCTTGTTATGAAAACAGACGGCTAACGGCAGGTTAGCTAGCGTTACCATTAGCAGCGAGACTCCTCCGCCTGACAGTCGACAGCAGGGCAGAGTCGTCCGGAGAGGAGGAGAGGTTACTGGATGTCTCACACACACACACACACACACACACACACACACACACACACACACACACACACACACACACACACACACACACACACACACACACACACACACACACACGCATGCACGCGCGCACACACACAGACGCACACACACAGCGCAAACTCCCATTAGCCAGCCAGCTAACGTCAGGCTGCTCCCTATAAACTAAGTTTGTTACCAGCAAGAAGCAAAAAGGAGGATTTTACGGTAAGTGAGGTGACCTGATTAGCTAGCATTAACCACATGGTTTGTTGGGTTTCTTTTCTGGCAGCATGTTTTTGTCACTATGCTAACTCAGCTAGCTAACGTTAGCTAAGTTAATGTCAATATTGAGTTTCTTTTTCTATTCAACTGCCGCTTGTGTGCGTCGTTTTCTCAAAAATGATATGTTCTTGAAATGCGTCCTCTAGCACATAATTTCCTTGCCAGCTAGTTATACCATTGTCACATAACTGTATGTAAATAAAGAGAGCGCTGGCTACTAATTCATTGATAAGGTTAGCTGCAGTGAAGAGCAAAGGTACCATCGCACCAGCGAATTGCCCCCGAGACTGGCTGTACATGCCTGACATACTCTTTATGTTGTATTTTATGATCTTCATTTGTGAGCAAGGCAAACAGGCGGGCAGCCAGCTGTGTGACTGTGTGCAGGGGGTTGTAATCATAACCAACTTTGGTCTTGGATCTGACCGCATTACCCTTTTTCATGTGTCAGAGGTATTGTCACAGTGTGACTGTGTCAACATACTGAAACTATATTGGCTTTGTTGGATAGCAAGTGAGTGCATGGTATTGTTAGCCTGCAATATGATGTAGTAACAGGTGGAGATAAGTAGGCCATTGATGCTTGTGGCTTGCTGTCAACATGGTAAGGCGTTTTCCATTTTCTCATTGCTTGTTGAAAATTTGAATAAGTCAATAGCTGGTATAAATATTTACTTCCCTCCTTAAATTACTTCTTGACATTCATGTAATTTAATCCATCCGGATTAAACTAAGTTGAAAGTGTAAAGTTAGACTGTGTTGTCTGGAAAGACAAGCGTCATTCAAGAGATTTTTGGGTATTTTAACTGATAATTACTCAGATGATTAACCATTCTTAAAATTACAAACACTTAATGTGCAAGTAATCATTTAAAACTCAAAATAAAACTTTCAACTAGTGTTGGATGGATGAAATACATTTAATAGTTCCTTCTATAATTATCTATTTAATCACCACCTACCTGTTGATACTATCTTTGAGGACTCTATTAATGTGCATAATCTAATGTCCTATCACAGTATTCCTTTTTAAGTTACAGGTCTGCAGATTCCTGGAATTTACAGTTTTGATTTTGTGTGGTGAAATAGTGTTATTTAGTGTACAGAGGCCAGAGGCTGCTGTTTTCAGTGTGAGCTGTGGTGGAGTTTCTCTGCTGGTACTGGTAAATGATTGACTAGCCTGCCTTTTGCTCAGCTGGTATATCCTGCACTGTGAGCTAACAGTAGAACTGCGGTCTGAAGGTTTCTGCTGGGTGGCAGCAGTCATGCCTGAGTGGTCTGTGTTGGAGCTAAATCATGAGAGGCCTGTTGAAAGAAAGACCAGATACGGAAACTGAGCGCAGGGATCGGTACAATGGAGATGGCTGCATGATGGGTTACAGGAGATGAGGATGAGCGCTGATAGAAGTAAACCTCAAAGGTTGGGCTTGGATGTTGCAAAGGTAAGCTTGTAGTGTATCTGTTGAAGAGTGCAGTGGACTAAGATACACTCACTCTGAGGGTCATTATAAGCTAAGCATGATTGCTATTATTTTACTGTCACTTTTCTGTAAATCCTTACTGTATTACTCATTTTGGTCATTTTCATGTTTTGTCTTGATTTGGACACCCACAGCTCCCTTGTGCTGATTTTAATAGGGTTTTGGATTAAATAGGACGATAACCTCTATGATGATTCCAGTGTTTGAGCTAGAGATGTCCCAATACCAACACAGATACTGAGTACTGATCCAATACAGTTGCGATGAAAAAAATGAACAGCTGTATACTAATAACGGTGTGTGGATGTGATATGAATGCTATCATTGTTGTTTGGCATGGCTCAGGTTAAACATGAACAGGTACATGAATGCCATAGAAGCTTTCTATTATTTAATTTGACAGACTATAACAGAATATAATAAATAATTCCTACACTATTTGCTGACATACATTAAATAATCGATGAAAGCAATAGGTATATTAATCAATAATCAAAATAATCATTATTTGCAGCCCTACAACATATTGTTTGGTTTTTTAACTACATATGCACCTACTATAAGTAGTGTTGGACTCAAATCAAGTATTTTAACAATAACAGTTGGTCACATTATGCCAAGTCATATCACCACCACTAAGGTTTAATGCTGCATTCATGTCATGTTAACAATGTAAACAATTTTGCTTGTTAATGCAAAACCTTTGCATGAAACCATTTGACAGTAAGATGGAGGCTGGAAAACTTTTTTGTTTAAAGTGTCTGACAAATAATAATAATTTCCAACTACATAATGTAAAAGGCCCACTTTACCAAATGTTTGACTTGTCAAATCTAAGGAATTGAGTATATCTTACAGACAAAAGTTAGTCATGTGATATTTAATTTAATTTAGTTTGGACTACTTGTTGACATATGTTTTGCACTATGCTTGAATGTTTGCCAATATTTTTAGGCTGTTTACACGATGGTGTCACCCACTCCTCTTTAATATGTCACCATTGAAATACTAGACACTATAATTTGTATTGTGGAACAAATATTTCAGAAGTTTTGGACTTATTTTGACCCAAAACTCTTTTTTTTAACCAAATATCTTAAACCCTTCAAAGCTCTGGAAATGACTCACAAGACGCTATCATCTGGACTACAGTAATGATCACAAGAGAAATAACACAGCTCGAGGACATCATTGTAGCAACTTAGTTACAGTGAAATGTGTCCGTATGGGGTGATTGGATATCAAGTAAATCCTGCCATATATTTGCTTGTTGTGTCATCAGTGTGTGTATGTGTGTGTTGGTGGAGGGCAGGGCAGGGCACAAGGCAGGGCGTTGTATCTTTACCAGCAGCCCCAGTTACTTGGAACAAAAGCTCTGTTGTTGAAAGATCATGTGACTGTGTGTGTGTGAGCGCGTGTGTGTGTGTGTGTGTGAGCGCGCGTGTGTGTGTGTGTGTGTGTGTGTGTGTGAGAGTGAGCGTGTGTGAGTGTGAGTGTTCGTTCCACCCTCCTTGTCATGTGATCTGTGCTCAGGGCAGGGTCTGAGAAGTGCTGAATCGCTCTGAGAGGTTCCTTCCACTCAGGGAACAGGCAGATGGTGAACATGCAGGCAGGGAGAGGAGATGGATGGCCGGCTGGATGGATGGATATCGGATGGATATCGGACAGAGAGGAGGTGTGTGAGAGAGTCAAACAGACAGAGAAAGATGCAAAGAAAAGTTCTATTGCTTTTTCTGCAAGAAAACTTATCTCATATTTGAATTCTCCTCATTGTCTCTTTGTGGATTTTTAAACCGCAGACAAGTAAAGATGCCAGCCGGTGTTATGAGTCATATCAACTTTTCTGTGGAAAGGCAAGTTTGTACTTTTTTTCATTCGCTGGAATGCCATGGTGGGAAAGTTGCCCCGTCAGGATGACTGTGCTGTATCTCGTGAAGTCTTGACATTGCTACTGACTCACCATGAACCAGAGCAATATCTGTAATAGGCTCAAGCTGCTTGTCACCCTGGTAATCATAAGTTAAGTGTTGATTGCACACATTCATTGCTAAGACATGTAGCTGTATCTCTTATCCAGAATTAATTTCACTGTTGCAGGAATACTTACTACTTAATACTATATTCAACATGACTAGATGCTAACTGTAAGGAGTGAAAAGGTCACATTGATGGACTGCTTTTGACCTGTAAAATGATTAATCCCTTCACTTGGTACATGACAAGTTGCTGGTGGATTCCAAATGAAATAGTTTGTTGAAATGGTGCTAATGAAAGCTCTCCACTCATTTATTTTTGAGCAGAGAAGCTGCAATGCGGCCACACGTTCGCAATCGTCCAGAAGGTCCTGTAATACTTGTTTGAATCAATGCAACCTGCAGGTCCTGTTTAGGAGACTCAACTCCTAACAGATCCCACGAGTCTATTTGCTGTGTGTGTGTGTGTGTGTGTGTGTGTGTGTGTGTGTGTGTGTGTGTGTGTGTGTGTGTGTGTGTGTGTGTGTGTGCGCGCACGCGCGCACGCATGTGATTAAGCCATTTCAGTAAGCATGTTGCATACTCCGTGTGACAATGCACCTTGTATTATGCAGAAGGAGGGACTGCATTTGTCCAGTTAGATTAAGTTCTCTGAGTAGGTGAAAAGTTTTTGCCCAGGCTGATCCAAACAGATCTATACTGTGACTTTAATGCCAGATCATTCTGTTGACCAAGGTAAAATTACTTGACAGTCATCACACACAGGACTTCGCACTATGACACAACTTCTCTTTCTGACTGGCTTTCTAATGAGAGGAGTTATATGGGCTTGATAGATTACAAAAACCGAGTGTGTCACAATCTCCAACTCCTCCATAAACTTACGTAATAACTTCTGTCAGTTTAACAGTAAAATAACAGCACACAGAGAAACACGTGCACACACGTTTCTGTGCTCAACATTGCCTGAAACAACAGGTGAAGCATGAAATATTCAGAAAAAAAAAGTTAGGATGGGAGATGAGAAGATTGGACACGGGGTTGGCCTTTATAATTTAACACTCTGTAGCATAAAGTTACAACCTGTCCTGGTCTGATTTTCTGGGACTCTAGATACCCCTTCATAAACAGTATGTAAAAGTCTATAGATAAGTGCCTGCTGTATGTGTTTGAATAATTGAACATAGGGTTTCCATCTGAGCTGAGAGCATGTTGGTTTCAGTAACGGAGGGAACACTGGCACAGCATGGTTCATCCATTATACAGCAGTTAGAGTAACCGAGCATGTGCTCACACACACCATGTCAGAGGACGTTGTACAGTCAGGCTGTTTTACATTGTGTTCTGGGTATTTTTAAATACGTTACTTCTTTTACATTGAAAAATGTTGAGAAATTGAAGTGTCAGTGAGAAAGAGTTATTCCTAATTCTTGTCTTTGTGCCTACAGAAGAATTTAAAGAATTTTTTTTGTAGGATTATCTTTAAGCAGAGGGTTGGCACCCTAGGCTGTTCAAGTGGGTAGATGTGCTGTGGTCAAAAAGGAGAATAAAGTTTGTTCTGTCTGGTACATTGTTTATGTTAAATTAAAGGGCACAGTATGCTTGATCAAGTGTTATCCGAGCACATCTAAAGGCAAAAGTGTTTGTAGTTGTTTTGAAGCCAAAGTGAAGCGCCTTCTGTCAGAGAGAGGGCAGACAGGATTGGACTAATAGGAATAATGATGCATACTTTCTGACAATCTCTTCTCATTAAAGGTGTTGTATTTGGTTTTCCACATGAAAAGTGATGGAAGTAGTTGTGTGAAGATTGAGAAAAAGAGTTTGCAGGGAGAAATTTATGCTCTGTCACCTCCACAAACCTGAACAATTGATGCTTGGAGTGCTCTAAACTCTGTCCCATTTAGTTACTGTCACTACACCTTTTAAGCTTTCAAGTCTTGCATGGCACATATGCAAATTGCAATGAAAATGTGTGTATACTGACCTCTCACAATTCTTAAAAATTTTCAAAATAATTTGTCCCTGATTTTAGACATAGATGGACAACAACAGCTTCTCATTTCTATCTGGCACAGGATTTTTCCAGCTGAAATGAGAACCATCACCAGTAAATTTGATCAGATGTAGCTAGTTAATTAAGTTAATATCAGCTCCATGAGTTAGTTAAAAACATTGCCTCTGGTTGACTTTTCATTGTTTCTTGACTTGTTTTAAAACAAAATCCCTGTCAAGGATCTTAGGCGTGTACTTGATTGCTGCATACATGATATCATGCTAAAAGACTGAGGCTAAAGCAGCATGAAAAAACAATTAGCATCCAAAGAGATGATTCATGTAGAAGACAGGAAGCTGCTTCTAGTATTACAAAGTATGATAAGATCACACTTATTTTTGTTACAACATGACCCCATTTTGCTTAGATAAGTTACTTGGACAGGCAAGACAGAGGTTAGATTTTTGCTTTATAGTATGTGTATATTCAAGGAGTATGTTTCACTTTTAATGCAACAAGAAAGGGCTTTGAGGATGAGGACTAACCAGTGTTTTTCGGTAAAGTTAATGCTTTTCGGATAATGAGTTCAAATGCGGTTGCTGGAAACCTTCCTCAAATTCATTAGAGCAGAACCACTAACATTACCCTCAACTCTGATAAAGAAGAGTCAAGTATCAGCTCCTACACAGTGGATGCTCCATTGTGAATTAGGCTTTTTCTTAAAAATAAAAATCTGTACCCCTGTAAATAATGTAGTATGAAAGGTACCCTTGCCTTGGAAGTAATGTTGGGTTAGGTTACTAATATAGTAAGTTAGATAGCTGTAAATGTTAATATTTGTAGCTTATTGTAAGTTTGAGCAGAGAAACACACTTTGATTTGGTGTTTTTGGTCACCACCCTCCCTACTCTTGATATATGGAATAGCCTCACATACGCTGCTGTTCCTGGGATTTAGTGAACTGCCACTTCTGATGTTGCAAAGATGTGGGTGGAGGGGGTTTCAGATGCTTGTTTGATGATTCAACAACCATTTTATTTGAACTTTATTGACTCCTTAAGTTGTGTTATATTATTTTTCATTCCATTTTGAAACCTGCGTACTCACCAAATACCTCACTCAAATCTCAGTAGGTTAGTGGCCAAGAAAGCCCCTTAAAAACCGAGCATAGTAAGAGTAGGTTGAGCAGCAGTTTAAACAGCATCATGCTGTGTGTGTTTATCTGCCTGTCCCTTTTATGCTCCAGCTTTTCCTTTGTCTTATATCCCATTGTCACTACGCAGAGCAGCACAGAACAGGAACTGAAGGCCCATGGTTCTTAGCAACTGTTGCCATGGGTCCAGTCCACCCTGCCTCAGTCTTCCACTGGATACTGTGTGCGTGTTTTGAGGGAATGACTTGGCTTCCTGTCAGTGCATTTCTTCCTGTAATAGCAGACAGGCACTTCCTGCAGGCTGAAGTCAGAGGGGAAGACATGAAAGAGATGCAAGAGATCTCTGGCCCTTAATGTGGCCTTGGATTACAGTTGGGACGGATGGAGGAAGGTGTAGAGACGTGTTGGTCAGATTTCTTTTATTTTGTAAAGAATTGTTCAGGTTGTTAATTGTGAGCAGTCCAGTTTTTTCCTAATCTCTGTTTGTTTGACAGTGACGTATCTGGACTTCATAATACTTTAAAAGAATAGTTTTGCATTTTGGGAAATATGCTTGTTTGTTTTCTTGCCAAGAGTTAGATGAGAAGATCGTTAGTACTCTGAGGTCCGTACAGAAACAAATTTCCCAAAATGTTAAATTATTTCTTGATTGATTTTTTGCACAAGAGAATTAGCAACATTAGCAACTCTGAAACATCAAGGCATTCACTATTTAATCACAGTGAACAGAGAAATAGCTCGACTTCAGTTCATCTCACTTTTGACAAACATATATTATGCTGCAAGTTTTGTTCATCAAGTGCTTCTCATCTCTCCAGGGGCTGTTGTTCGCCACACAGGTGGAGGCCACCAGACAAGAGCTGTGGCAAATCGCTGGCTGTGTGATCCCCGAGGAGCATGAGTCATGACCTCAGTGGTGCTGGTCGACACTGGTGGGACAGTGGTGGAGTATGTCACAGCGGAAGAGGACCCCCAGCAGGTTGGTTGGACACAGACACAAGCAGAAACTAGAGACCATCTTGCAATGGGATCACCCCAGGTGTCGTCAACATGCAGAAGTTCATTACTGGTCATTGCTACATTATTACATGAGTGCTCAGTAGTTATTCCATGAAAGTTTTTCGTAACTGCATCTTGCACAGTTGTGGACGCTGTCACACTGACAAAAATCTGTCCATGAAATCAACTCCACCTCTGTGGTAGTTCTCACTGCAGTAGGTGTCTCCAGGTTTATGTTTTGCCATGATGACACACACATACTCACAGACTCACAAGGTGAAAACAATACCAGCAACTGGCTGGTAATAATACTGCCTTATTTTGTCATTTCTGAACTCATTCGTTCCTGATAAAGGCTTACATTAAACTTCTTGTTTTTGACTGTCTTGCTCTCCTCTGTCCCTCATTGCCTTTCTCCAGCAGGAGGGAGAGTATGAGGTGGATCTGGAGCTGGAAGGAGAGGTGGAAGGCGAGTGTGAAGCCGAGGAGGCCTATGAGGAGGTACATGACAGAGAGCAGGCTGAGGACTACCCAGCAGTCATAGTGGAGGAGGTACCTGGTGCGAGCCTGATCGAGGAGCAAAGTTACTCAGCCCAGGTGTTGGTGTACGATGACGAGGCGTACCTGATGCAGGAAGTGGGTGATGAGCAGGAGGTGGAGACAGAAGGGGATGTAGGTGAGGTATAAATACGCCTGTATTTATCAGATTGGATTTAATGTTAACTTCTTAATCTTCCTTTTGCTGCTGTAGGGTAGTGCATCAGCTGACTATGATGCAGTGTCTGTTACATTACACTTGCAACCCACTACCCGGAATGGCCAGAGCAAACCTTGGTCCTTAACTAACCTGACTCACCCTTCTACCCAACGTGCTGAGAAAATTGGCTCATGTCTCTTTGATATATCCTGCTATAACTGTTGATGCATCATTCCCATTTTCACCAGCTCACTAAGGTTTCATATTATTGGGAAAAATAAATTTCACCTGTTGTGGTTCTGTACACACTAATGGGCTGTGTGTTTCAAAAACAACACATTGATTCTGGACTATTGATACATTTATTAATCCAATTGTCTTTAACTAACAAGCTGATAGTTTGAGTTTACCATGAGCCTTGATTTGCTTCACATTAACACAGTTGTAAGGATTTATTCATTTACATGTTTTCAGCCTGTGTGATTGCCAGAGCCATCAGTAAGATTGGCAAATAAAAAAAAAATGGGAACTATTTTTCCCTGACTTTGTCCTGCTACTGAATCCAAGTCAAAATTGACTCATTCATCATATTACACTGTCCAGCATATTTTTTAAAATACTGTTTTTGTGGTGTGCCTGTGCCTTTTTATTTGCAGTGTTGACGACCTGTTATTTTGGCTTTGTTCATTCTCCTCCTTTATTTATTTGGTACATCTCTGCTTTCTCTATCTCTTCACCCCTGACTTCAAAGCTTCTTGGGCTGATGCATGTATTTTTTAGTGAAAAGGTTTTCCAATCTATTTTAAAGGTTTCAAAAAGCATTGAACATTTTGTGAGTTCACATGAATATAAAATCCAAGGTCCACACTTGGGCTCGTTAATTCAAGCTTAGAAAGTGTTGCTTTTGTCACACGATTCTGCTGCCAGCTCTATTGACACAATCTGGTTAAGTAGGCTGTGAGGGTTTTAGACTCCTGTGTCCATGTGCTGCCACCTTGTGGATATTTTTGGACAGTTACAACTTCATGGACAGGGAAGGTGTGTTAGTTCAGTAATCAGCTCAGTACTCATCCATTAATCTCTTTTTAATAGTGACTAATGTCCAGTCCAGTGCCGTGTTCATCAGTATGAAACAGTCAGACAGAGGCTATATAATTTGAATTTATGGACGCTGTATTCATGCACACTGTCCCAAATTACATCATCATTTGCACATAATCTAAAATAGAAGAATCTTTGAGCAGGATCAAGAATTTATCATAATTACAGGAAATGTAATTAATAGTTTTGACCATTTTGCACATTGTGTCTGCTTGGATGTCAGGAATTCTGACCTGTATAGTGTGTGTGTATATATATATATATATATATATATATATATATATATATATTAAGCCTGGTTCTAAATGAAAAATGTGCTGTGTCAAGCTCAAGGATAGTGATTTCATATATTGGAGACTGACAATGTAATGGTACTGGGTATCCACCACCATGGATTGTGACCATTAGTTGAGAAGGAACTTGAGTGTTCAAAATGCCTCACTATAAATGCATAATTTTTGTCTTTTCGTATAGTTCATTACTTTGTGTCTCTGAAATCCCAGAGAGACAAAAAGACAGTTACATCTAACAAAAGAGCAGGTGCAGACATCTGAAAAAAAGTCTGAAAATGCATACATTCTGCATTAAAAGCATTTCCACAACACATTAGTACTACACCTGAGTAGGAAATAATCCTGTATAGTTGTCAGCTAAAATGTAAGAGTTTTGGTCATGTTTTATGACACTCACACATATTGCTTCAGACCTTAAATTATAAATCTTAAGAATATTTTGGACTTTGAACACTTAAGTATTTAGTTGGTGTTGACCAATCATTTTTTAATTAACATTTAAACTTTACCTTCCACAGTTCATACTGCTCACAGGCAATTATCTTTTGGAAAATAAATAGTTGCAAGGCAAAAAATACATGCTGTGAAGTAATCCTAGTCCATATTTTCAGTGCAGAACAATGAACACAAATAATCACAGTCCTTACAAAACATTTGTGTTGTTCATTGTTTTGAAATGAAATGCTTTAGATGCACTGTCTTGTTTACAGTTTTTGTGAATTAATTGTGCAAACTGCAGCTTTGTTGTGTTGTAATTAGAATTATTTGTCCCCTATGTTTACGAAAACAGTTATCATGGTACCGCTTTATTTGACGTAGTTACTACGCAAGCGAGGGAGGGCGAAGGAAGGATTTCCTGTGTCGGCGGCGGAGGGATACATTTCGGTCGCCGTAACGTGTCGCGTTGAAATCGAGATTTCCCATTAGCGGCGGAGTGATCTGAGCTAGTCGCTTCCCATACAATTCAGTGAGAAGTCAATGTGAATCTGCAGCAAGGGGAAAACATGGCGACTTCACAGCATGGGGGGCACGCAAACCAGCTCGATCTACTCATCAGAGCCGGTAACGTAACTTTATATACTCGCAATCCCGACACGGGAGCTAACATTAACGCGCGGCTTGAGTTTTTAACGTCGGCCGCTGCTCCTCAGTCCGCTGAGGAGTGTACTGAAGTAATGGAGGGCAATCAGGAAGTGATCACCTTGGTAGCAACCTGCATGGCGATGCTACACGGTTTATCAAACCCGGTTTAAGAGGGGAAAAACTTTCGCAGGGCCTGCCAGTCTGCACAGTTGGACTGTTGTCTGCACGAAGTGTGTTTTGCATGTTGGAGCAGATTTTTCACATAGCAGCGGGATATAGAATAACGGTTTGCAGATCGGCTCTGCACAACCAGGAAGTGTAAAGATGTTGTCTTTCCTACGTCTTTGCCACGCTGTCTGAGTCGGAAGGACATGTGGGTTTATTTTTACTAGCATCAACCTGGTACACACTGTCACATATCACCTTTGTTAGTGTTATGATTGACGTATGTCTTAGTATTTAACCGTGGCTGGCTTTAGTTTGTTCCGTTCGTAGAAATAAACTGCAGTGATAGTCTTGTCCCCGAATAACTGTTAATTACCCCTAAAAGATAATTGTGTAATATTGTATTTTTATGATTTTTAGTTTTGGACAGCTCATAGCTCATATTTCCCGTGTCAAAGGTTGTGATATATTTGTTGGATCGTTTCCGTTATCGTGTTGTGCTGTGTGTGACTGAAGCGTGGGACGGCCTGATTCACTCGCTTTCTTCCTTGTACTTGTTTCAAGTGCGGCTTCAGCCTTCGACCATACTGACCTACAGATACGCATTTTACGTGATTTTGTCCATGTGTTACCTGTTTTTGTGAATGCACGATGTGTCGTGAAAACACCGCTTCGTTTTCACGTCTTTTTAATCGCAATATTTAAAGTATTTTCGTCCCATTTCGATGGCGGAAGCATTGTTTATGTGAGTGGGTGGGGTGTGCCTCAGATTGACTTCCTTGTCAGTCCAATAGTGTGCGGGGGGCTTTAAAACGTCAGTAAGAGTCCAATCAGATTTCACCGGGGGCGGGCTGTAGAGCGAATAATGAGCCAATAGGAGGTGAGGCGGTTGTTGAGTGACAAGAGGATTTGTGAGCTTCTTCGAAGAGAACTGGAGGGAAAGGATGAGGAGTGTAAACACGGAAGTCATCGAGATGCAGCACTACTTTTTGTCGGACTTGCTGCTATTCTTGGCGCCTTTACATAGTAGTATATGTTCATAATAGAGATGTTCTTAACTTTAACTATTCTAATGCTTTTACCCACACACGTTGCTAATTTACTACAACATTGCCGATGTTTCTAAAGTTTATTATTAAATGATTCAGTATAAATCACAGTCCTAACAAGTTGGACAGACTTGATATGAACAGAACAGAGTTTCTATATGTACTTATGTAGGTCAAGCCCAGCTGCAGCTCTCTGACCTCACACCTATTGGTGATCTTATTACGGCACAGCTGCCTGGTTGCAAGGGCAGCTCAGCAGGCTATAGAGTCTCTGCTGGGATGGTTACCAATATGTCCTGTTTGTTTGTGTGAGGGACTGAATGAGTGAAACAGTCTAAAGATAGCCCACTCCTCTCTCCTGTTCAGTGTCCATTGCCTCGTTGAGATAGCCAAACATGGACAGGACAGGATGGAACAGGATCTCGTGTTTCACACCAGTGATTGACAACAGCAGCAGGTGCCCAGGGTTCCTTCTCAGGGTCCCACGCACCATTTCTTTTACAATGGGCTGAATTCCATTTTTGAATCAAACAATGTTTTGTCTTTTTGCACCTTATCTTACTATGTGTGAGACAGTAAACAAGGACTACATGTAGGCTTCTAGCTGCATGCATGCAGATATGGGAGGGCAGCTGTAGGTGTAGTTGATTTTTCATGCCCTCTGTGAATATTTCCCCTGTCAGTCTTCAGTATTGTAAGCAACTCTGGTATCAGCTTCAGGCAAAAAGCAAATGTGCAGGGTAAAAAACTGTCAAGATAGCTAGTTCAACAAATGAAAAGAGGCTAGAGAGTAAAAACATTTCCTACAGTGAAGGTTGTTCTTTACATCATTTCATACTGTGTCTGGATCAGAGTGAATGTGTTGACTACTGAAAATGACATATCAGTCTCCTAGAGCAACTGGACTTTTCACTAGGGGGCACCATATAGTTGCACGGTGCATGTTGTGCAGCATTGTGTGAAAGAATTGTTTGGTGTGTTTATCCGAAAATTATTAAGATGATGTTATTAAGATTATTAACATGTAAATGCAGAAATTGTGCCATTTTATCACAAGTGAAACTTGTGATTTGTTTTGGTGAAACTGGCTTCACTGGGCTCAACCAGAAACTTTATTTTCCCTAAGCTATTTGTTAAATTGTTCTGTGTGTGTGTGTGTGTGTGTGTGTGTGTGTGTGTGTGTGTGTGTGTGTGTGTGTGTGTGTGTGTGTGTTTCAGTGGAGGCTTCTGTCCATGGCACTAGTGTCCACTGCTCTGACAAGACCATTGAGGCAGCAGAGGCTTTGCTACGCATGGATTCACCGTCCAGCCTCAGAGAGGACCGTAGTCCAGGTAACACACACAAGCTAATACAACAGGAAAACAGTATTTATAAACCTGAAGCTGATGCTTGTAATGTTTTATAAATAAGACTAAGGAATTTTTGAGTCAATTTTTTTTTAATACCATGATTAATCCTCCAAAACGATAAGAATTTAGATTCTTGTCGGTATAGTACAACTTGGGCAAAGGAGCTTTAATCCTTATATACTAACAAAATGTCATAGTCAAAATTCTCATCAACCAAACTTCAATCAAAACTTTATAATGCAAATTTTAATTCTTCCCTGTTTCTCTCCTCCATCCAGAAGCTTTTATCCCACCATGCGTAGCAACGCCAGACTTCCTTCACGCTGCCATGCGTCCTGACATGATTGCAGAGACAGAGGTGGAGATATCGACAGAGGACTGCTGCGAAGAGGAAGATGAGGAGATGGTCACTCTGCTGGAGGATCCAGAACCAGAACCTGACCACGGGCCTGTCAGGAAGAGGAAAGGTAAACAAAAACAATGTGTTTTTTGCCAACAGAGAATTCATCTATTAAGTGAGTTCCTGGTACTTCAAAGCTGTGAAAAAGCCTATGAAACCTTCATTTTATGCAGTTGTAGACAGTGTCAGCACCATATTGTGGCCAGAAGGTGGGTAAAGCTTTTGAGAAAGGAAAAACGATGTTTTGAATGTTTCAAACTAAGTTTTAAATGGAAAACATCTGTGAGTTTTATAATTAACAGTACCTCACAAGGCAGGCTACAGACCTTAAACCACAACCTTTAGTACACTGAACAACATAATCCAAGAGCACCACCTAGTGGTCAACTTTTACTGTTGAGTCTCAACTGAGAATCATTTGTTTCGGTGCAGTTGACACTAATAACATTGATGAATGACAAAGTCCTCTTTAAAATATATTCTTTTATAGCTGGACGGAAGCCAAAGACACATCAGTCAGCTCTTTCCAACGGCTCACCAGACCTTGGCATCAAGAAGAAACCAAGAGAAGGAAAAGGTATCTCATAGTAGTAATGTTACTGACATCACTGACATAGGTGCATACATTAGATCCAGCTGTTGGCTTTATTGTGTTATGCTCTGATAAAATGATTTTGCATAAAGCTGTGCACCAAAGTTACTTTGATTTTTAGCAGGGAGCACCACCTACCTATGGGAGTTCTTGCTGGACCTCCTCCAGGACAAGAACACCTGTCCCAGGTACATCAAGTGGACACAGAGGGAGAAGGGCATCTTCAAACTGGTTGACTCAAAGGCCGTGTCCAAGCTTTGGGGCAAACACAAGAACAAGCCAGACATGAACTATGAGACCATGGGACGGGCACTCAGGTGAGGAGTCTGTGTGTGATGGTTGGACTGCAGCAGCAGGGTCAGCTCTGTAAACTGAGTGAGTGATCAAGTTACACCATTGGTCAGCCGGTCAATGGTGTAACTTCCCCAATGGGCGTTGCTCTTTCAAAATTAATTGGTGCAGACAAGCAGTGTTGCCAACTTTTTTTTCCTTTAGTGATTTTTTTTTTTTTCTCAAAAAAGCACCTTGAGACAAAACCAGCTACATTTTGCACAAACCTTGGCCACTTTCTGTATAAGAGAGTTGACAATAATGCCTTATAGCAAGAGGCACACATCTCCGTCTCTACTCTGTTCCGTGAGTGGCAGAGACGCACAGCAGTACTTTGTGTCTGTGGTCTGTGTGAGAGACAAAAAAAAAGATATTCTGTTGCTTCTGAATGATAATTTTACAAGTAAATATAGCTGCAATCACAGCACAGTCTTTGTTTTACATTCATATTTATGGTGATTTACATGTCAACATATAAATGAGAACAGCTTTATTGGGAATTGGGCTGTGTGAAAATAGAGAGTAGAAGAGAAGCAAACAGACAAAGAGCAGAAACCAGCTCACACTATTAAGAATGGAAATATGATTTAATGTCACCAGTTGCTTGCAGCTGTTCCACAACATTTTTCAACTGATAATTCAGATGATCCTTTTTTCCTCAGATATTACTACCAGCGTGGCATCCTTGCCAAAGTAGAAGGCCAGCGGCTGGTTTATCAGTTCAAAGAGATGCCCAAAAACATCGTCATCATCGACGATGACAAGGCGGACATGACTGCCGCCGACGATCTGATCGGCTCGGACACTGCTGCATCCTATGAGCGTGTGCCGCCGCCGCCAGACATGCTGCTCCAGGTGACCGAGCTCTCGTCCCCCAAGAAGCCCAACATCCTGCGGAGCGGGAACAGAACCAACATTGTCCAAGCTCCTGTAGCTACTGGGAGCAAGATGGTGGCAGCAGGGGTTCCACGGATAGTGGCGGTTTCTGGAGCGCCAGATGAGAGTCAGACCCAGCAGTCTCACACAGCCATCATCCCTACTGCCACTGGGCCCAGGTTAGACTCCTGCAGAGGAAGAAGGGCCTTCAGTTTGGACATTAAAGAGTGTCTCTTATGAGGAGAGCTTATGTAAATGTTGGCATTTCTCCCCAACTGTAAGTATAAACTTTTGACTCGGCTGACTTACCTCTCGTTTGCAGGACAGTGCGGGTGGCTATGCAGGTACCCGTAGTCATGACAACATCACTGGGTCAGAAGATTTCTACAGTTGCTGTGCAGCAGCCGGCAGGAACAACGGGCGCAGCCGGCCACACCACCCTCCTCACCAACACTCCTACTATCGGTGCGGCTGCCGGTAACACCAACTCACAACAGAAGGTTTGTACATGAGGAAACTCATTCACTTACATGCACTTTTGCATATTACTTCAGGGTATCTGCACTACAGCTCACTACAAGTCCAGGTCACATTCAGCTGATTAATTCTGTCATTTGGAGTTATTGTTAATATACAGCTGTGTAATATTGAAAATATTGAAATTATAATCAATAGTTGTAGACCTTATCATCCCTACTAGTTTTCCATCATACTTTCATATTTGGGTTGATATAATTCTGAAACCGGTATTAAATTCCATTCAAAAGTGTTTCATTTAAACCTGGTACTTATAGATCCATTAAGGAGATTATTTAAACACACATTCTTGGTTTTTAGTCTTAGTCTTTTAACTTTTATGAACTCTAAAAAAAACTTTTCTTTTTGTGTAGGTTGTGATCCAGACCATCCCCACAATGGTCCCAGCCACAGCGGAGAACGGAGACAAGATCACCGTCCAGCTGGCCAAGATCATCACAATCCCAGCCCACCAGTTAGCTCAGTGTCAGCTCCAGACCTCCACAGGCACAAACAAACCAGGCGTGGGAGCCTCCGCAGGGGGCATCAGCCTCCTCGGGAGCCCCCTGACCGTCCGGGCCCTAACTCCTGTTAGCGTTGCCCCAGGAACACAAGTGATGAGACTCACCGTCCCAACGCAGGCGCAGCAACAAACTCTGATGGTGTCGCAGCCGGGAAGCATCGGCAGCGGGGCGGGGGTGGTCACAGTATCAACAGCCAATCAGACGTTGACAGCACAGCCTCGCATCATCAGTGGCGTCATTAATGGCTCAGAGCTGGTGATAGGAGCGCCAGCAACCACAGGAGTTGCAGTGGAGAAGCTGAAGGCAATGGGAGTCCAGGTCCAGGCGGTGCAGATGCCGATGGCAGTCCAACAGAACCAGGTGAACCCCAAAACTGTCCAAAATGTCCAATCAGAGGACGCTGAGGTGGTAATCAAACTGGAAACGCCTGATGTGACGATAAAGACAGAAGAGCCCGAGTGTTGAATTGCACACATTTACCAGTACCCATCTTCTCCCTCTCCGCCAGAGACAGTTAGTTTGTAAATGTCCGCAGTCATTTTTACTCTTGTAATAACCAGCAGCAGTCTATGAGACTTTAAAGACTCATGAAGGCCTGTTTTTAGTCCTCAACCTGTCTTCACATCTTCCCTGTTGCTGCCTAGGACTCGAACAGAACTAAGCCGGTCTCCTTCACAACCACACAGAAACCTCTGACTGTTGTGTTCAGAGCACAAACTGCACCCTGCAACATAGGAATACACACAGACTTCAAAGGGAGTTGTTGGGAAAGGCAAAGGGACCAACCTTGATCACTACAATGTATGCCTCCTAAATGCATCTGACTCAAATTGGGGAAAAACCTTGAATATATATATATATATATATATATATATATATATATATATATATATATATATATATATATATATATATATATATAAAAAACTGAAACACTACAAAAGGAGGCAAATAATTACAACCAACCAAAATGTGAACTGTCAAATAGAAGAAAAATAAACAAGGGGAGGGGGGATAATGAAGCTTCTTTTGTAGATGGCATTTGTTTCCAATTTTGCCTCTATGGATGTTAAAACCAGCAACTTATTTTTTTTACTTATATCACTGTGCAGATCAAGTGTGGGTGGTGCTACATGATAGAGAGCGAGAGAGAGAGAGAGAGTGGAGCTGACAGAAGCTCTAACAAGGAACGATATCAGACAGACAATGGTTGTGTATGTACATATTTATATATATCTCTACTATACAGTTTACGGAGCTAAAGTTAACAGAACAGCCTTAGATTTTAATTTTAATTTTCTTTTTCATATATTGTCTGAACAGTAAGCTGAAATTTGTTTTTGTGTTTTGATACCTTGTACCAAGCACAGTATTATTGAAACTAGGGCATCTAATATTTGTTTTATCATTAGTTCCTCTGTTTATCAGGCTGTTAATGCTCATATAGGGAAACAGTAACATGTTGTTGGTCAGTGACCGGATTGCTTGCAGTGTGTCTTCCAGCTTCTAGAAAAAATCTCTAGGTTTGACTTTCACATTTATTTGACAAAAGGATCTCGGCTGTATCTCAATTCTTGTATTTTTTTGTTTGCTCTCCTTTTCACAACCATACAGTCTGGCTGCATGGAAATGCAAAGAATGTGATTCAGGGCCAGTGCATGCCGCCATGTCTCAGAAAAAAAGAATCCAGAGATCACCAATGTAATTGAGCAGTTATTATAATTTTTAAAAGAGAAGCAATGAAAATCGCAAGTTTATGCAAAATACCTGTGAATAATATTCAACCACTGTGGATCCCAGGTCACTTTACTTCACCCTTAAAACAGTTTGCCAGAATAGTCTGTGCCATTTTGGCCCTACATTTCTTTCTTTTTTTTTAATCTAAAAAGAGGGACAATAGAGAGAAAAATGTTTGTGTTCAGACTGAACTGTTTGTATATTCAACATTTGAAGTATATTCTATTTTGTTGTACTCTTGTTTCAAAGTGTATTCAAGTAGATTTTACTGAAATATAAAAAGACATTTGAAACCCGACAGCGGCCGTTTTCATCATGGTTTTTAAGTTTCATGCTGAAGCTGATGTGACTGTTTAAGATTTACTGCTTTGGATTTCATTTAATTTGGCTTGTTTGTAAATGTAATTTTGTTACTTTTTTCTCATACAGAGTTTATTTTTTACAAACCTGTACATGTCAGCAATCACTCGAGATAAAATGGTTACGGTGGCCTACATTTATTTAATCAAATCTGAGTGGAACTAACCTCATTTTTAATCAGTGATAACATTTACTTTCTCAATGTATCAGGAGAACTCTGAGTGCAGACTTTCTGTGGTTACGTTTTACCATCCAGTTGCTTGAGTTCACAAATGTTATTGTTTCACTGATTCCTTGACAAAGATAAATCACTTCCCCATGATTAGACAGTAGATTGATACGATTCAGCACTGACACAAATGTTTTCAACTGCCAGAGTGATATTCAGGTATAGTGTGGCCGAGAAGGTCATGCCTCCGCCAACCAGCCAAGTTGCAGGAAATATGGTCATGATCTTCCATTCCTGAGTTACAACACTGAATAATAGCCAATAGGTGTTTTTGCAGAACATTATGATGTCACAGTGATGTTGACCTTTGACCATTTGGATATACCGTAATAATAATGTCATCACTTCATCATTTTATCCTATTAGATGTTTGTGTTAAATCGTGTCATAATGCGTATAAATTCATGAGTTATGGCCAAAATTGTGTTTTCTGAGGTCACAGTGACCTTTGACCTCCAAAATCTATTCAGTTCATCTTTGAGTCAAAGTGAATGTGTCAGAGTTGAAGAAATTCCCTCAAGGCGTTAGTGAGATATTGCAAGAATGGGACAGACGAACCGACAACCTCCGGCCCAGTGTACGTTCCTTGCAAAAGGCACTTTTTGGCTTGTGATGTCATACCTATAAGAAGTCCAAGGCACACTCCAACAGAAGTCTTAATATTATGGTATGTTCAAAAACTGTTTACAAAATATTTTTTTAGTTTCAAGTGACTTGTGTTACTCAGTCAGAGAATAGAATGTAAGCATGTTGTCAAATATATCCGCAACATGGATCATATATATATGTTAAATCATGAGAGATTTCTAAAATCTAAAATAGACATCAACACAAAACATGAGTGTCAACAGAAATGCTGATTAGTCAGGTCAGATGAAGGTCAGGAAATCACACAAGTGGAAGATGGGTGCAATTGTCATGATGTTATAACAAGAAATAAGAAGGTCTTTCTAAAGTGTGATAATCAAATATAGTTCTTTGTACTTGTATCCTCAGATTAATGTGCTGTGAGTTCCAGAGCACACACTGTACAGAGTGATGTCTCAACAGTCAATGAAAACAGTAACATGAATAGTACCCATGTGGCACTGGTGTGTGTGTGTGTGTGTGTGTGTGTGGGGACTGTGTAGGGACTTCAGTACCTGGCCAGAGGATAGTCTTCATTTCCCTTCCTAATGGCATCTTCTAGCCGTCTGTCTCATCTCCAGTTTAATAGACCCCTTTCTCCTGTTTCCATCCGTTTCTACTGTTTCTATGGGCACTTTAACAGTTCTTACTGTAAGAGGTCATGTGGTAATCTTTGTCAGTAACTTGCAGCAGCTGGTTATGTTGCAGAATTCCCTGTTATAGTGATAGTAATGTTTAGATAGCAGTATGTCGACACTCACAACCCAGACAGCTGTTTATAGGCAATACATTCACATTGCATTACATCTGAACTTATTAACATGTTGACGAATGGAGTGAGTAATCTTCAAAGGACCAGTTCCCCCAAATAATAAAAAAAACAAACTTTTTTTTAATCACATTGCAAAGTTTTATAGGGACTATTTCTTTTGTAAAACACTGTTTACTTCTAAAGTTCATCAGTTATTTTTTCAGGAAAGATATGCTTTCGTTATTGAACACACAAATTCCATTCACTTCCATTGCATCGATGTGGAGGCAGAAATCTTTGGACAGGTAAAACCAAAACTACCTGCATAGTTCAACCACTAGTGGTAAGAGAGAAAATCTTTTTCTGTAATTTGGGTGGATCGACCCTTTCCATCCTAAACCACTAAGTAACTAGCAAACCAATGACTGAGTAGTCTGAGAAAGCAAATATGAAATGTACATATACTGGAAAAGTAACAGTGGTCAATACGACACAAATGAACAGCAGAAACTCTTTATTCTCAGTCACTCTGTAGCACATTGGCAGTGTGAAGCACAACATTTACTACAGTTTCAATTAAACACAGTTTGATCTTACGGTTATTTTAAACTAATAAAAACAAAAAAGTTCAAATCCTATTCATTAGTTTCACTGTGCAAATTGTGTTAGAGCACAGATGAAGGTACAGGACAGTAAGGTGATGTAGAAAACACACAAGCACAGTGTTAGAGTGTGAGGAGGTAGACTGCATCGTTGCAGCATGTAACTCTGCAACTTCACTGTCATCAGCTATCTGACTTTTCTGCTTCCCGCTCTGGTTTCTCGGCCTCCTGTCCTCATCCTCACTGTTTCACTCGCACGTGGCGTCTCGTCCGCGCACCTACTCGTGGAGTGAAGCCAACCAGAAGCCAAACTCGACTCAATGTCCTTTCTTGTGCTGATTCGTCACCTTCTCCTCACTCTTTCTCCTTAAAGCTGAAGTCACAAACCAGAGAGAGATGGTCAGATGGATAGCTAAAGGACGGAAGCCTGTTTGGTCCAATCTGTTCTTCAGTGGGCATGTCCAATACAGCGTCCACTCTCAGCATGTCCTGACTGTACCAGATGTAGTCCAGAGTGCTACAGCATTCCCCTGTAGGCCGAATCTTCCAGGTCGTGTACTCTGGCTCTGTCAAACCGTCTTTGCTGAGTTTCTTATAGGCCGAGTCCAAACTGAGAGGCGATGTGATAAAGTGTCGGTACACCTCCTCAGTTGGGATTGCGTTGAAATCACCGCAGATGAGCAGGGGAATGTCAGAGCTGGGGTCACCCGCGGGACCGCCGGCGTGTTTCTGGACCAGAATCTGGAGGTGTCGCAGGAGGTCGCAGCCCTGAGTGCTGCGGAGCCACTCCCAGCCAGAGCGGGCTTTCAGGTGGGTCACTGCCACGCACACGCATCTCGCTGTGCTCCGACAACGTAGCAATGTTAATATGGCAACCTGTGGCAAGAGAGCAGTGTGTTAGAGTAGCCCCCTTGAGTAGCTTTTTATGAAAGAGAGTGGAATCTCACCCACCTGATTGGTTGGAATCCTCATGGCGGAGAGTCGTATGTTCACACTATCCAGGAGCTCGAATCGTGACTGATCGAAGAACAGCGCGCAGCCGTCAGGGCCATTGTTGCCCTCCACATCCAAGCAGGGCGACCAGGGCTTGGGGCAGAAGTTGCTGCTGTAACCCAGGCCTGCCAGCACCGGCTGGAAGGTGTCATAGTAGTGGTCAACTTCCTGCAGACACAGGATATGAGGTCGGTAGGTGAGGATCTCCTCTAAGATGAGATACTTCCTGCGGGACCAGCTGAGGGCCTCCAGGGGACACTGGACAAAACTGTCAAGTCCCTCACCCAGAGCTGAAGGACAGGAGAAAAGGGGAGATCTGGCTTGAGTATTCAGTTTCACTTTAACACGAGCAGCCAAATAATGCTTCATTGTTAGGTTAGCAAGTCTTCGATCAGGATCTCCGCTATCATTTTGGAAACGGTCATGTTCTGAGACCTGATTCACTGAATGCAACATAGCATTACATTAAAGCTGCTGGAACTGAGCTGCAGAAACAAAAACATTAACCTAAAAGACACTTAAAAGCCCTGTAGCTGTGAACAGAACTGCAGAGTTGGGTTAAAATTATTTGTAGGTTCATCACTATGAGCAACCACTTTTTTTGATCAATTTTCACTATAAAAACATTGATTAGTGCACCAGGATGGACTGGCAACTCACTGGATCTGACACATTCAAAATCATATCCTTTATTTATTAAGTTAAAATCTGTCAGTATATCAGAACCTACAGTTCAGTGTGATGTGATATAAAAGCCATGTACCTTGGGCCAGTATGTTCCATTGCATCACTCTAATGGGGCTGCTGGGGGCGCTGTCTCCATTATTAAGATGAACGAACTTCCTGTGGAAGCGAGGTGGTCTGTCCCTGAGGGCCTCCTCACACTGTTGAAGCAGGTCCGCTGGATCAAGGGGACACACAGAGGACCCCCTCTGCTCCTGCAGGACAGACAGACAGGACACTTAACTCTTACTTCAGCTGAGGGAGGAGATTTGAACATATACTGCATCTTCTGTGCCACTTTTGGAAAACTGCACTGTGAATAGAGGAGAAGGACTCACCTTGCAGAAATCTGGATCCAGGTTTGTGTCTGCAGGCTGGTGGGGGTCCAGGTGGGATGGAGGGAGGGGGAGAGGAGAGCTGCTGCTGAAGGCCCGAGTCAAAGTGCTGTACAGCCTGGTGGCTCCTCCACCCATTGGACACACTGGTGAGGAAGAAAAACACAGGGGTGTGATTAACCAACCAACTTTGTCTGTCTGTCTGTCTGCTGATGGAGTTGAGAAGATAGTGTACAGTTCTTATTCACTGAAAACAGCCGCCTGTAACTGGAAACAAGAGCCGGGAGTGAACCAAAACATTAAAGCTGCCGGCCGCAAAAAAAACAAAACAAAAAAAATAACCAATAACCTAAAAGACACTTAAATGCTCCAAAGACGTGAGCAGAACTGCAGAGTGGGGCGATCATAAAGGGGATTAATTAGGATGAAAAAATGGATGGGCATGTGAGGATGGAGAATATTAAACATCAGGCATATCTGTTAGTCCAATGTCACATTTATGGTGCCGGAACTGAGCTAGAAAGATTTCTTAAATTTCAAACACATCTGTAAATGAATGTCTAGTAATACGTTTGAATAGCAGGCGGCACTGTTTTCCAAATCCCTATAAATCCTCAGATGGTTTATTCACTGTTAGCTGACCTTCAGCTCAGATAAGTCGAGGGAGTGAGCACCTCGGGAACAGTCTCAGCTGTCTAGTTATCTTGAGCAGCAACTGCAACAAACCCCAGTTTTTCTTTTCTACCGCGTGTCTCAGTGTGATTACATGGGTGAAGGTCAGCTTGCTTTTTGTCCTAAAAGAACATCTGTCTGCTCACGTGTGACCTGAATCAATAATGCAACCTATGCCGATGCTTCACGACTTTCAGAGAATTAACAAACAAGTTTTAACAAATGAGCTGGCATTACATTTTTTTCCACATCACAGGCCCTACTGTTAATGCACAGTATCTCTAGCACTGTGGTGACACAGTTTAGACCTCTAATAACTGATTAAAAAAACAAGTGGGAACAAGCTGTAAACACAACAGCGACATGTCATCACCTTGTCAAACAAAAACATTAAAGTTACAAAAGAAAATCTAAACAGTGAGCTGAAAGATGCCAAAACACTGTTGGTTATAATTCCTTTTAGGTCCGTCACTATGAGCAACCACTTTCACATCACACTCAATCATTTCATCCGTTGTTAATATAAAAATATTTATCACAGCAGCTTTAAATGCCATGAATAAACTCTTATTGTTGTTACCAGACATTTTTTCATTAGAATAGCGCTTCAGTTTTAAATTATAGGTTAGCAGAGGTCATGTTGTGAATATGCACCGTCATGTGCGCACACACACACAGACAGACACACACACACACACACACACACAGGCACAGGCACCATCTGTTCCTCTAGTTTATGCCTCCATGAGTGTTTTGCGTGGTGGCTGCTTGTGGGAACTTTGAACAGCAGCAGGTCAAACCAAAGTGGGTCAAACTGACTGGCTGTTTTTGCCAAGAGACACCATGCTCATTCAATTCCAAATACGGCAGACAATAAATAATAAGAATAATACTAATGTTTTTAAATGTCATAAACAGCATTAAATCTCCAACTGCTCTCATTTACAGCAAGAACACTAAAACAAAAAGTAGAAAAGATTTATGCTTTCATTTTTTAAAAGCAGACATATCTCAACTGATTCAATTCCAGCTAGAGTCCTGATTGCTCTCCACAGAGAACAGCCACTTTAAAGGTAATATGCAATGAGCTCTTCAAATCTTTGGAAAAAAATGTTGTGCATGTTCATGTGCACAAAACTGAGACTGATCTTAGTTCTGTCATATAAAATCTGGTGACTAACTTCTCCTCAGCTCCTCTACAACAGAACTATATGACTGTAAAAGAAGAGACTAAATGCTGTTTGACCACTGATGTGATCCTTTCCACATATCGAACAAATCCTTTGGACCCTTTGTGCATTTAGATAAACATAAACAGAGCTTTTTACTCTTTTAGACATCGATGGTATTAATTATTTATTATTAATATTATAAATATAACATAATAGTAAAGTATCTATCTATCTAATATTATACATGTCTTCCACCTCAAACACAAACATGATCACGACTACAATAAAATGAAGAATAGCTGCTTCTTACCCATCGTTTCCATCACTATCCACAGCTTTGTCCACTCTGCACTTCAGTACAATGTCCTTAATGCCTCTTTTTAATGCTACCGTCACCCTCACAGATACTCTACGTTACTGTGAGCAGATTAAAGCTTCCTGGCTTAGCTCAAAGCGTTTTCACTTCAACAGGAGACAGCGGCACGTGTTGTCTCTGTGTAGACGCAGAAATCTGACTCCTCATTGCTCACTGCTGCCTTTAAAACCTCAGCGAGGGTGAGAGAGAGGGAGAGAGAGAGCGATTAGGAAGTATAGACGTCATCAGACCATATGGAGTATTACAGGTCATGTGCTGAGGGAGAGAGGGATACACTGCGCGATCCAAACCGCTGCTCTCTCAGTCACAGACACACACACACACACACACACACACACACACACACACACACACACACACACACACACACACACACACACACACACACACACACACACACACACACACACACACACACACACACACACACACACACACACACACACGCCAGCTGAGTGTGTGGCATACATATTACAGATACATTCATTATACAGACTCATGTGGAGACTGACACACCCTTGCTTCAACACAAATATAGAGCAAAAACACAAGTAACATGATGGACACTCATAATCATACATATAAAATTGTCATGTTAGTATGTGTCTACATAGATCATCACAACGTGAATGTCCAGATTCTGAGTATGTTATTGTGTGTGTCACTGTCCTGCAATAATAACTTCCTCAGTTTGCATGATGTAATAGCAGCCAGTCGGTTTATCGTTAAATATTGCATCAGTGTAGGGTGTTATTTTCCACAACACATTGTACTTTTCCAAACTTACAAATTAGTTTGATGATATTTTGGGGGTCCAATCAAAGTTGTTTATTGAACTGTACAATTACAACATGCAGCGTCTAGCATGGCTATCCATTCAGTCTTGTTAGAGCTGCATACATTTACAGGTTGTGAATCGTTCAAACAACAAGAGTGATTTTTTCCGTGCTTGTTTTATTTCAAATTAGAGCCTGAAGGGGTAAATTTATCCAGGAATTCACACAAGAAAGCAGATATAGGGTTTTTTTTTTTTTTATCTATTTCCCTCAGATTTAACTTGTACGCTCTTGGATTGGTCCTGCCCCCAGGTTGAGGACTGCTGTTTTAAGGTATCACAAGGCAAAAAGGTTGCTAACCACTGTCATGGAGGGTTATGTGAAGTACAGTTTGCCCTCACTGCTCCCTCACAGGTTATTGTCTGCAAATTCTGTTGTTGTTAATGGCAGCTATCATAATGTAGAACAGGTTCAGTCTAGATGTGAGTCTTGTGTACATCAACAGAATGTGTTCAAAATGTTTAAGTAGCAGCAAACAGTGTTTTTGGCTTCACCAGCATTTTGTAGAAAACTTTGTGAAACGTGTTTCTCTATGAATATAAACAAGACACATTCCTGCACTTGTGTGATCCAAACAGTTCTGATGTTTTACAAGCGGAGCCGTATTAATCCTCTCTACCCGGATCAGTGACTGTTTTCATCTTCCAGTGTATGACTTTGATGTCATTGTGGCAGCACACAGACAATCAGATGTCGCCATGATGAAGAAGTAAAAGCTCTGTCGATTTGTAAGTGACTCATTTCATGTGTATTCAGACTGTGCACGTCTCTTCACCGCAAGTCACAACAGTGATTTCTATGGTATGGATGTCATTCTTAAGCAGCAGGTAGTACACAGAAAAATAAATAATCTGCCACAAGAACCACAAACAATTGATATCCAAACAGACTGACTGAGAATTCACTGATGATGTCTGTTTGTATGTCTGTATGTGTGCGTGCATGCTGCTTGGAGCGCACTGTGATCATATCCTGTGAACAACCTCTTATGCCCCCAGGCAGAATAATTTACTCTAGAGGACTGATTGAGTGCATGAGATGAGACCACGAGCATGAGTGAGGTTCTATGTATATATATGTATGTGTGTGTGTGTGTGTGTGAGTGAGTGTAAGAGAAAGAGAGAGACTGAGTGAGTTGTGTCACTGTATCCTTTAGTGGCATATTGACATTTCCACATTGAAGGGCAGCTGCCTCATTACATTACAATATGTGGGTGGGGTTTATGTGCATGCGTGGGGTGTTCTGCAGCAGCTGATTCCAACAGTTTCATCATGCTGGTTGTTTATCTGTGATCTCAGTGACAGTACCACTGCTGTGGATATAATCTGTGTGTAATCAAAATCTGAAAACATTAACATTTTCAGATGTTGTGGAGAAATTTCTGTCTGGACCATAGTGTTGGATCAAGTGACAGATGTTATCCCTACAAACACACTAACAGCATAAAAAGCATAAAAAATAAATATAGCAATAAATACGTTTTGTTTACATTCATCATAAACTACAGTTATGGAGGTGAAACTGTAATCAGATTCATATACAGTATTACCAGAGTACTTATAAAGCCATTAAAGCCTGTTTTTAACTGCAAATAACCCTTATTAACACCACTCCCAAAATGATGCCATGTCATTTTGCTTATTTTCTTACAGCTTGCACTAACACGTGCAGATGTATGTGCGTGTCATATCTTGGCGGACCTGACAGTGAACATCAATTACGTTATATCTAGTTTGTGGTGTTAAATTGCTCCTTACTCTCTGACCTTTAGACAGGCTGTCTCCTCCTCTGCAAAGCTGTCTCAACATAATCTACAGCATAAAGGAGCCACTCTGTCCACTTTGATCATATACTGTGTCTTCTATTACACGAACATCACAGAGCTTCAAAAAGCCCTTAGTTTGGAGTATTACCACCAGTTTGCTGGACTTTTTGGTATTTGTTAACAAGGAAACAATATGTGAGAATATGAAAATAAACACACACACAAACACACACACACTCTCTACATTGACACATAATGCAGAGTAGATGTCAAGGTCATATTCAAGTTGGAAACTAATGTTCTTTATATCAGAGCTGGAGACCTCGGACTCCAATGTGTGAACAAAAGCAGTGTGCCACCTCTAAAGATCACACAGGATAGGAAACTGCCACCACTCCCAATCTGATATCATTACATATACACTTTGTTCCCTACTTACAGCCACTAAGAACATAAGTGTTGCAGGTTGTCTCTATCTCTGTAAAGACACAAAAAAAGACTTGACTTTGGAGTATGTGTTATGACTAAGAACTTGTTATGACTAAGACCAATAGCACACAATCAAGCTTTTCAGAATAAAAGACAGTTTTGATCTCAGTGTGCAAAATATAAAACATTACATAAGTCATGGAGGTTGATCATTTTTTTCGACAGTGTCCTTTAGCTGACTGATAATGTGGCAAAATCCAAGTTTTCACAAGACAATGGAAAAATGTATCCGTGCTTTGGCATCAACCACTCGCAATCATAAATACCGATATGAGAGGGGAGCTGTAGGCAGAAACAGTCTGACAGAGAGATCACCAGAGACAATCCAAGTTGCATACACGCAAAAAACATTTCTAAATATACACTATGATATAGTCTGACCATACCAAAAGAGCCAAAGAAGCTGTAGCTGCCACACCAAATGGCACGAAGGAGTTCAAAGCAAAGTTTACTACATGTTTATCTGACGTCTTACCTTCTTTACTGGAATAAACTGATGATTTCCGCTCAGCTCCCCTCGTGCAGTAGCTGCCTTGTTTTTCAGCTGTCTTTATTTGCCTTTATGTAGTCCTAACGGCGCGTGAGACAGAAGCAGAGAATGTACCACTGTGTGCATGTGTCTGCATGTTTTTGTTCAGAGCAAAGTGGGTGGTTGGTTGACCCTCTAACTGCAGGGCAAGGTCACAGCGGAGAAAAATCTGGTCCCTTCTGCCATCTGCTGGTAGGAGAAACACAGGAAATAAGTGTCTTTGTCACCAAACTTCATGCAGCAAGTCTGAAAAGAAAATAAGATAATTCACAGGGTTCAGTCATACTGAATCAAACAAAAATTTAACATGGCCACTGGAAAAAAAGACTGACAAACATAACAGGCAGCAGTTTGAGAAGAAGTGAGGCCATGTTTTGAATTTTACTGTTTTTCTTTAAAAATTTCCCTTTTCCATTTTGTTTTAGTTTTTTTTTGTATTTTAGTTTTTTTTTTTTTTTTTTACACCCAATGTAACTCTAAAATAACAGTAAATTTCATTAAAAAATACTAAATGCTGTTATAGGGAAAAATCCTTAAAAATGCATGTGAACAAAGTATACGATGGAAATTACTGTGCATTTAATGACACAAATAATAAAAGGAGCAAGCAAACAAGCAAGTGAGGTGCTAACTGTGGCCCTGGAGAGAGACGCTAGCTAGACTCAACTAAACATGCAGTATACATGCAGCATAAAAGGAAAACGAGTATATTAGCGTTTGACTAATGGAGCATCACCATAAGAGCAGAAGAAAGGAACGACTCCATGGTGAGGTGGGTGACAACCTTTCCATTTCTTACACTGATTCCAAAATATCCTTATTAAAAGCAATTGGTTTTAATGACAATTCAATCACAAGTGAATAAAGAGAAATAGTTACCAAGTAGTTTCAAAAATGGCCCAACACAAACACTGAGGTACATCTGTTATTATGTTAAATGAGCCCTCTGCTCTCATTATACATAGCTATAGCTATATATCAATCTATAATAGCTACTGTATGTGCCAAATGATGTATATGAGAAATACAGCTACAAATAAAGTACTACACTCTTGACCTGTTTAAAGACTTTGTAAACAAGTCACAGCAGCAACAGTAAATGTATACTTTTCAAATGTTTTGGAATAGCCACTGCAAATGAACATTTAACTCCGAAAGTGGTTACCAATGCTTCCAGGTGGTATGTCAAGGGAGAAAACTACAACACAAATATTCTAAGAAAGGCATCAATTCAGGATGTGACTATCTGGACTTACTGGATCACTTTAGGTTTCTTTATTATGGTCAGACCTTAGAAAAGCTGATGCATAGTACTTGCTATTCCATTTAATAACTCCACTCTACCCCAACCTGTGATTTACAGTAGTCAAAACTACAAAACTTACTGAGCACAGATTTAGAAATGAAATGAAGTAGTAAATAATTGATTAGACCTTCTTCAAACATGCTAACACGACATGTTGGCTTGCGACATTGAAAAGAGTGTGTTGCTAAAAACATCAACAATGGCTCTCTTCTATTCAAGTGTCCTGACAGTGAGTCAGCATGAACAATACCAGGATCCTGAAACTGAAGCAGCTAAATGGGATTCCGCCATCATGAATCATATAAGATACACCTGTGATTGTAAGACATGCCAAATGTCTTTACTGAAAAAAGCCTATTGATAAGAAAAATTAGAGATAAAATATAAAGAATTACAGTGGCGTCCAAGTGGCTTAATGGTCAAGTCACATACCACATGACCACAATGTCCATGACTCGATTCCTGGCCGGGGGACTCTCGTTACAGGCCATAGCCCTCTCTCTCTCTGCCCTTGCTTCCTCTGTCTCTCTTGACTGTCAGCTATCAACGATGGCAAAATGACGAAAAAAAAGTTTTTGCCCTCTTATCATAAACTATATTCAATTTTAAACCTAAAATTGACTGAGATCTAACCAAATAAAACACGTATACTTAACTTATAATAGTGGTGTCAGATTTCTACTTGTCGTGGCCGGAACAGCACAGGTGCTACTAATAACATTAACGATGGCTCATTTCCAGCAAGGAAGGCGATGCAGACATGAATCATATTATCACACCCACCTGTGTTTGACAAGTCAAAATGTTGAGATAAAGGTCTATGTCAACAATTACAATCAAATCAAATCAAAAGAATGAGTTTGGATATTTTTACTTAAGTCTACTCAGGCGAGTTGTTATTTTGAGTATTTTTATGTATATTTAGTCTGAATTAAAAAAAAACTTCATATGATCTTGTTGCTTTCACCTTTATTAAGTTTTTTGTTTTGAGTTAACAGGTTATCTAAATTCATATCGTCACTTGTTGTGACATAGAACTAGAATCACTTTTATCAACTCAACTGTGCTGGTCTATAGTTGTTTTATCTCCCAGTCGTTTGCTGAAGTCTAACATTTGCTGGTGAAGGAGTATGTTCACATTTCCTAACTGCTGTCTCCTAGTCTTCAAATGGTTCAGCAGAGCACTCACAGACATCAACAGAACACCATCACTGTTCTGACAGTCCTCAGTTACCAATAAATCCTCTCTCCATGCTTCCTGTAAACTGTCACACAGGGCCTTTATGTCCTGGTTGAAATGGTCAGTCTCCTGCCGGTATCTGTCTTTGTTCCTCCTGGCTCTGCTAACATCCTCTGTCATCTGTCTGATACAGAGATGCAGCCTGCTGTTCTCCATTCGGACCTGCTCCAGTTTCACGCTGTTGTTGTAGATGTTTATTTCTACAGCTCTCAGCTCTGAGGCCTGTTTTTTGAGAACATCCATGTAACTTGCTTGCGTTTCCTCCAGCTCAGCCTTCATATCCTCTTTGGGCTGAAGCAGACAGCTGGTTTTCTCCCTCAACCCCTGAATGGACAGCTCCAGCTCAGTCCTCCTCGACCTCAACTCAGAGGTGAACATTTTCAGTCTCTGGTGCCTACTTTGCTCCTCATTCCATCTGGCCTCCACCTCCCTCAGCACCTCCTCTTTCTCCTTCACCTCCCTCTGCTTCTCCTCATTGCTCCTTGTGAGGCTCTCAGTCTCTGCAGCGTGTTCCTGTATTTCCTGATGGTATTTGATCTCTGTCTGTCTGTATTCCACCTCACACTGGGCCATGTGGCTCATTAGTAAGTTGGCATCTGTGCTCTTGGGCTGGCGCTGGTGGAGTGCTGCCTCCTCCTCTCGCAGCTCCTCATATCTCCTCCTGGTGTTGCTGATGTCAGAGGTCATTTTCGCCACGTGTGCCTCCTGCTTCCTCTTCTCCTCCTCAAGGAGTCGTCTTAGCCTACTCTTCTCCTCCTCAAGATGGCTGACGTTCTTCTTCTCTGTGTCCATGTTACCACACAGCTCCTGCTGATTCCTCTGAAATACACGCTGGTTGATCGTGTCAGCTTCCAGCAGTGCACTGATCTGCTTGTCCATCTCTTTGATGTCCTTCTTGTGTTTGACTATGGAGGCAATCCTTTCCTCGAGCTGCAGCTTGGACCGGTCAAGCTGCTGTGAGACGTGGAAATACTCTGACCTTACTTCACTCTCTTCATCATGATGGTGCTTGAATATCTCATAAATCTGAGCCAGGAGGTCTTGACAGAGCAACTTTGATGCTCGACCCTCCTCGATTTTACCCTCAACTGTGGAAATTTCGTCTTTAAGACGCTGAATGGCCAGGCTGAACGCTTCTCCCAACTCACGCAACTCCTTCTTAAGCGTTTCTCTCTGTTCCCTCAGTTCTTGATGTTTTTGGGTTTCCCCCTCCAGCTGTTTCTCAAACTGGCACCGCGATGCTGTTAGTCTTTGTAAATTGCTCTCTAGCTTGGCCATTTCAGCCATTAGCTCTCCCAGATGGATATTGGTTTCTTGTCTCTTGTCGTTAACTCTGTTCAGCTCTGTTCTGTTCCTCCTGATTGCTTGCTTCTGTTGCTTAGTTTTCCCATCTGTCTGATCCACTTCTCTGGACAGGTTGTCTTTTTTCACAGTGGAAGCCTCTCTCTCGAGCGCCATGTTTTGCTCCAGTGTTATTTTGTCCTGTTCCACAACAGCAATGCAGGACTTCAGCTCTTCTATCTTCTCCTGTGTCTGATCCAGCTGAATTTGCAAGCCATATTTTAGGGTGATTTGATCATTCAGAGCAGCAATAACCTCTTCATGCTCACCCTTAAGTTGTTCTCGCTGAGGGTACAGTGCTTCGTTTTGGCTCAAGAGAGCTTCCTGCCTCTTCACAGTGGCTTCTTGTAGCTGAGAGACTGTGTTTAGGTCTTTGTGCAGCTGCTCTATCTCCTCAGCATTAGATGCACGGGCTGCTGCAACGTCAGCCATGATCTCCTGGCTCATTCTTTCACGTATGTTGTTAATTTGATGTCTTAGCTTACTGTTTTCTATGGTTTCCACTTCTAAATGTTCATGGGCAGCACGTCGGTCGGACTCCAGGTCAGTAATAGCATCCGTCATCTCTGCCAGATGGGGGCTAGCTTCAGGTGCGAATGGTACTCCCTCCTCTTTCAACTGTTTGTCCAGTTCCTTTAAATGCTCGAGAGCAACCATAACGGCCGGGAAGTCGGGGACCAAGCAAGAAGCCATTTCTTTTTAATCCAAATGTGTTTTGTTTTAGGTCTATGTGTGTCTTTTGCTCGAGAGCGTGTCTGCTGCTTTAAAGTTCAGTTAGTTTTCCACCTGCGGTAACTTGTGAGTGCAGTCGCCATGGCAACAGCTGGCCCACCACGAAGAAGGAGAAGAAGACAGCATGCTACGGCGAGTCAGCGAGACCACAATGTTTTTAGCCGTGGCTAACCGTCAGCTAACCGAGGAACCGAGCGACCGCTACCACTAAGCTTGTAAGTAACCACAGGAAACTAATGTAAACTGAAGTTTAGATAGACACGACACGGAGACCTCTGTGTTTGAAGCATGAACAAACATGTAGTTCTACCAGTGAGCTTTTCGGATCTAGTGTCCTGAAAAACACAATGATTTAAATGTTGAACGCTAAACAATGGGTTTGGTGCTTACCTGAAAAGTGTCGCAATTCCTGAGCAGGCGACCAACCGTTTGAGATTACCCTCGTTTACCCAACATGTGTATTTCATAAGTCAGACGTGCCTAGTATGACAGCTAGCGTGCAAACTGGGCGGTGGTAAGCGAGTACTGTATATATGGGAAGTACCCCATGCAAGCGTCTGTGTTGCCAGATTTGAAGATTTCACGTAATTCGATTGAAAAAGAGGATCTCAGATATTTGTGGGAGTTGCCACAAAGTTATTTGGTTTATATGTATTTTTCCCAAAGAACTTAAAATGAAAAAACGAAAAAGCCTCAGTAAGTACCATTGAAGTTGTGAGTCATACAACAAACACACTGACTTGGGATATGGATGGACTGGTGGTCTCACCATTTGAGCTTCTCTCACTAGTGGAAAATGGTAGCTCCAAGTATTTTATTGGCTTTTGAGCTGCTTTTGAAAAACACGTTTTACCTCTGATTTTCTGATAATTTAATCTGGTCAAAAAGACCTACACAAGACTGGATTGTGGCAAAATTTAGATTTGCACCCCTACTCTAACTCTCTTTGGCCACTTTTTTTTTTATCTCTCAGGTACAGGTCAGTCCAAAAAAACAATATTCTAAAAAAAAAATAGAGCTGTAACAATTTGAAGCTTGTTCACACAACTCTTTGCAGAAAACCTGCAGAGCTGTTTTTTTCTGTCAGATTGTTTTGCAAAATCTATCTAAATTTAATCATGTTTTATGAAAACATTGAGAGCATGGATTAAGGTGTATTGGGGAAAGGTCTCACATGGAATACCTGCTAGCACAACACCTTTATGCTGGCAATGAAAACTATAGTGTTGGTACTCATAGAAAAAGAAAAGAGTAATATAGCTAGTCACTTAGTCACAAACCAAACTCAGTCCTCTTGGTTATTTTTGTTCTTCAGACCCAAAATAACAAACTCAGAGTGATGCCTCAGCATTTTTGTCCATATGTAATCACTCCAAATGAACTCAGACTCCTCTTAGGCAGACTGCTTCAACAGAACTGAGTTTGGTTTGTTTAAAAAGGACTGTATGTGAAACAACCTTAGAGTAGACCAAAAAGTGGACCAACAGAAAAGGGACTTGTGGTTCACTTCAGCTCTGATGGAGCCTCAGTCCTCTTTCTGCTCACATTATAGTTCCTATGGAGCTGTCAGACCTTTACTGTTTTGGATTATGGGTAGCTTTCACAGGATCGATAAACTTGCCCTTTTGGGGCTTGACCCCTAATAATATAGGTATTAAATCTAGACTTTTTTAGAAATTACCAAAAACTTATTTGTCAGACAGTGAGCATAGGGTCTTTTGTGCCCTTAAGGTTCTGGGGTCTTAAGGCAATTGTCTGCTTTAACTGGTTAGTAATCAAGCCTTGGTCCTATATTAATTTAAAGCAAATTTATACTCCTGATAATCCATTCTGATGGTTTTTCACTTGATACAATAAACCACATTTCTTTAATGCCTGTTAATGTTACAGAACTGGCCAAAGACAAAGTGAGAAGAAATGTTCCTGCAGGGATAACACTTATAATTAACTGATTTTTCTCCTCCAATGCCTCACCTCACTTATATTTGGGAAATACATTTTTTAAGACATTGAAGTAAGATTTAAATAATATTAGGACTGAAATTTGTGCAGGTCAATAACCAACAGAACCTGGCAACCCTGACCTGTCGCGGTGTATTGTCGTCGGTCCACAAATGAAGACGTAAAAAGCACAGAAATAGAACATGTAGAAGTCGCATCATCAATCCACTAGCTGTCATCCTATCTGTTTTTATAAAAGCCACTGGAAATGTTGGGACATTTTGTTTCATAGTTAGTAATGGCATATTGACTACGAAACTGGAATAATTATATGTTGTAGTTTGATTTAAATGTGTTCATAATAATGAGTTATGAATTTGAGTGTCATGATTTTCCACACGGAAAGTTCTCATCATCATTAACGTGTTAATGTTGCATATATTTATACATTGCATCAAAATAATTTTTTATATATACTCTATGTTTTCAACGGGGAGTTCCTTCTATTCATCGTAAGTCTAGCAGCAGTGCTGCAGCCTGCAGAAAAGCAGAGACGGGCCACAGAAACATGGACCTTATCAGTAAACCAAGGAGCAAGTCTATCGTCTGGCTGTATTTTGGCTTGAAAGCAGATGAAAAGGGACAACCTTTGAACTCTGGCGAGGCCATTTGTCGTTTATGCCGAAAAATAGTGCTTGCAAAAGGAGGAAATACCACGAATTTAAGAAGTCATCTGAGACGTCGACATCGTGCAGATTTTTTCGAGACCACTTCCTCCACGACCTCTGCAGCTTTGTTTGAGGCGCCAGGTGAATTTTCAAATTCAGTGATTTTCCTGCACTGTGTGGTTTAAAGCGCATTGAATTTGAGTCTGACAGCACTGACCGCCATTGCAATACATGGATCCAACCCCTGTAAACTGACAAAATACAGTTGCAGTGGGGCTCTACTGTGGATTTTATAAAGTTACATCGTCAATGTGGAGCAGTTAATTGTGAAAGAAGTAGACCCTGACCCTAATGCTGCTCTTGCATGCACGCTCTTCACTAATTTATAACACACTTTAGACCACAGACCACACGATACGGTATAACTTGTTTTTTACTTAGCAGGATGTTTCATGATGTCACATAGATGTGAATGTATTTAACGTGTCACATATATGAATGCAACATTCAGTTCTGACTATGCACTGCAATAAAGATGTATATAATCAAGATAGGTCGTTAACACTCAAGCGTCGTTTGCTTAACACCGGTCAGTAAGTTTTTTCTGATTAAAACACTATATTTAACTAGGGATTATCCAATGTCAAGTTCTTTTAATGTAACTTCCATGTCACATTTTGGGACACGGGTAAATATTATACTGTCCAATGCTGAGTGTTGATTTTCGCCATAAAAAAGCATCTGTAAATCACTTTACAGATGCTTTTACGCATGCGTAAAGAGAACGCCAGATACGAGCGCGAGTCTGTTTTACGACAGTCTCATCCTTGTTGTTGCCATGGTATCAGTTAAACAGCCATTCACGCAGTCCATTGTAAGAGGGCTGACGGTAACATTTGGGAATATTTTCTTATCAAATTATCACTTGTTTCGGGAGGTGTTGACATTGTACCGCTGGCATGACATGTCGTAAATAACAGTTCTGCGGTTGGTGCGATGATTGGCCATTGTGAGCCGCCATCTTTTGCATTTTAAAACCCATTTTCTAAACAGACCCGTCTCTTCTGTACAAGGTGATAATGACTGAGCTATAATCGTCGTATAACACCCAACTTGACTACGGTTTGGTATCCATCCGCTTTGTTTACATGGCCAAAAATTAACACTTGCTGCGCTCGCTGCATTGAATTTATTAGCTACTACTCTAACAGCTGATGGAGCTAGCAGCTAACATTATGAACACAGACCAGAAGGATCCTCTTGATAATTTTGATTTGTTTGGTTCCGATATGACAACTAAAGAGGAGATCATTCTAAAAGAAGAGGAAGAGTCACAAGAAGAGGAAGAGTGTGAGGTAAATACCACTGACATTTTTAGGCATGCGATGGTATCAGACCTGGAGCTTGATGAACTTGAAGACAGCAGGACTGAAATAAGCAAGGTTACTAAGAAGCAGACGACATGGGCTGTGAACTGCTTCACAGGCTGGTTGGAGTCTCAGGGGCTCCAAGTGGACCTGACTACAGTGGAGAAGACTGAGCTCAACAGGCTGCTGAGACACTTTTATGGATCAGTACGCAACAGCAAAGGAGAGCTGTATGGGATTGCCAGTTACATTGCACTGAGAGCTGGGCTTAACCGTTACTTCAAAGAGCCTCTTGTCGGCCGTCCTGTGTGCTTAATGAGAGATGCTGAGTTCACATCAGCCAACAAGGTGTTCTTGGGAGTGCTGAAGAGAATTAGGAAGTCTGGTCGAGACATAACATCACACCATCAGGCACTGTCGCTGGATGACATCCGCATCCTAAGACACTCACGTGCAATGGATACCAGCACTCCAAGGGGACTTCTGAACAAAGTCTGGTTTGATATACAGGTACATTTCGGCCGCAGAGGGAAGCAGGCCAACAGGAATCTGAAGCCAGATTCATTTGTAATCAGAAAAGACAAGAGAGGACTGAGATACTGCACTTTAATTTTTGGTGATGAGACAAAAATGTTTAATGAGAAGGACCGATGCTCTATGTTTGAGAAGCCAGGCAATGGACTCTGTCCCATTGCTTCTCTTTTAAAGTACCTTAGCAAACTCCCATCCAATGCAGCCGCCCTCTACCTGCAGCCTAAGAAGGAGCTAACAGATAATATGTGGTACAGTCACATCCCCCTAGGAGTCAATTATCTGGGCTCAATGTTGGCTCGCATGTGTAAAGAAGCAGGAACATCTGTGATCTACACCAATCACTGCATCAGAAACACACCCTTTCACCAACTGTGTGACGCAGGACTGGAGGGGAGAGAGATTATTACTGTCACTTTGCACAGGTAGGATGGGTTTGCTCACCTGTTGCCATCTTAATATACATTTGTCCCATTTCACTTGGTCAAACTGTGTAAATACTATATTTCTAACAGGTCTGAAAGCTCCCTCCAAAGTCACCAGACACCCTGTCTCGGGAGTCGAAGGCAGCGGAGTGAGATATTGCCAGAGAACTATTCAGCTGGCCCAGCAGGTCTGCCACCAGACAAGTGGGCACCCCTAACAGAAGATCACTCAAGCACACACATTCTGCACCACTGCTGCAATGGATTCATTATTTTAGTAAATACACCCGAGTGAAATATTCAGATAAATGTCTACAGAAAACGAAGGAATCAATGTGATGCTGGATACAAGACGCTATATATTTGTCTTGGTGGGAGAAGAAAATAAAACAAATCAAAACAAACTTAAAGCTTCTGTCTTTGCTATAAACAACTAAAGTGTAAAATGGTCTGTATTTACTATAATATACAGTATCTAGTGTTGTATATAGCAGCAATCACATTCTAATGCAGTGACATCCTCCTGTTTTTTTAAACCTAAAACAACCAAAGAAACAGTAAACATGCTCCATAAAGAGGACCGTCACCAACAACATCTCACCATATTTTACTAATTATTCCTTTATTTTTCTAGGTTTGGATCTCAACCATGACGAATTTTTTGAGGATGTTCCATTTCTCCAAAATGCTTCAAATCAGAACTATGTCCCAGATGCTGTGTTGCCACCTGGGGAGCCGTGGCTCCATGGTGGCCCCTCCCGAGCAGTGCTATCCCTGCCTTCCTGCCTGTGCCTGTGCAGTGAAGTTGGGTCTGGGATGTCTGGTCCTGGATCTTCTGGTGAGGAGCACATGGGAGAGATGAAGGTGTACGCCAAGTGTCACCTTCAGCAAGGTGTCATGTTTGGGCCCTTTGTAGGAGAAGTGTGCAGGGGACAAATGCCGACTAACCTCAAATATGCCTGGGCTGTAAGTAGACTGGTTTGACTCAACATAAAGAGGCAGTTTAAAATCAAGTTATTGCAAAAACTAGTACTGTTTAATGCCACAGTCGCATTTAAAATCTACTTTAAAATCCAAAATCCATGATATAATTTGTGTTGATAAACCAGCAGAAAGCCATATAGAATTGGTCATATTTCATATCGTATATCTGACATACACATCACTCCCATCTCCAGATTAGGGATGATGCTGCTTTCATCTACGTTGATGCCTCTGATGAAAACAAATCCAACTGGATGAGGTGTGTATAATGTTTTCTTTCTCCCTGTTGCTTTATGTTTTTTGTAATGCTGTTTGACATTCAGTCCTTTGTATTTTTCTTTTTTTTTTTCAGTTTTGCTTTTACTTTGCTGGTCACAGTGACACTCTGTATATATATTTGCTCTATGTTTTAGGTATGTAACATATACGAGCAGTGAGGAGGAACACAATCTGGTCGTCTTCCAGTTTTACCGACACATCTACTACAGGGTTTCCCAGCCCATCCCAGAGGGAGCAGAGCTCAGGGTCTGGATTGGCAAGGATTATGCCTCCCTGCTGGGCCTAGGGATGGGTGAGTTCTGTCCCACTGTGTTACTGTCATGTGATAGATACACACTAGCTGAACCATATTGGTCTTTCAACTGACAGTAGACTTATATTTTAACTAACTATTATTCTGAAGGTCTATATAAATATCTTCCAGTAACCTGTACTTTTGTTTTTGGTGGGGCAATACAGGCGACAATGTGAAATGTGAAGTTGGAGACAAGGAGACAGCTCTGCGCCTCCTGCAGGATATTCAGTTGGTCACCCTCCCGGAGCCCAGCAGCACTTCCCTTTGGTCAGATCAAAGCCAGTCACAGAGCCCCATGCCTGTCATCAGTGACGTGACAACAATGTCAAACCCAGACACAGCTAATGATCCAGGTGGGATTTCTGCCTCTGCCCTCACCAACACCTCCGTGATCTCCTTCCCGTCCCCGAGCTCTCATCTGATGGAAAAGTATGATTTTATGCCTGGAACCGAGAAACTGCTGAGTAACCCAAGCGCCACACAGAACAGCCCGTGGTACTTTTTTGGGTTTGAGCCAGACCCAACAGGTCGGCCTCTGGACCGGAGCATAGCGGTGTGTAAACTGTGTGTGGAGCACGTGGGCTGTGCTGGAGGGGCAGCAGACCTCCAAAACCACCTGACCAACAAGCACCACATCAGACCACGTGATAGTAACAAGGATCGGAGTCTTCTGATAATAGGTAACGATCACTGTCTGCTGTCTGTTTGCATTGTACAGTAGATACAGAATATCAAAGTTTCAAGGTTAGAGGAAAGACCTGGTTTATCCCAATTTGAACTTAATTTTCATAGATTTCACCATTATATATGAAAAAATTTTACTCACCAGATCTGAGAACAAAGAACCATTTCTGTAACAAAATCCAGCAGCAAAAAATTAGCAGTAAGACAGGTAGTAAGCAAAACAAGAGTTAAGCCAAATTATCTAAACCACTTAATTTACTGGTAAAATTTAAAGTGAGAACAAGAAAAATGTTAGTAAGGTCAAATATAACCAGGAAGGAAGCAATTGAAAGTTATGGTACTAACTTTACTGTTCATTTGTCTTTAACCAAGACCCTGTCTTAGTTATACTACATGGCTAATTGGTACAAATTGGTAAATTGGTACAAAACACAGCTGAGGCTGATGGGAATACATTATTTTTTCAAATATAATTTTGCAAATTTAAATTTTGACCTGACAATGAAGCTAGATGGAAAGGAATCACCAAAGTTATTTAGGATTCATCATCTTTGAACCATAAATGTTTGTACTGAATTTTGTGCCAGTTAATTCTGTAGATATCTATCTATAAGTGAAAACCTTGACCTGCTGACGGCACTAGAGGAATAATCAGAAGACCACCAATGACGTTATGAGTCATCTTCTAGGCACCATGAACAGCTGTACCAAATTTCATGGCAATCCATTTAATAGTTGCTGAGATATTTCAGACTTCAGACCAAAGTGGTGAACCACGCCACGTCATTAGTCGGGGTATAAATAGGGCCCAAGTTGTAGAAACCAGAATTTTACTTTTAACCATCCTGAAGCTCTTTTGTTGTTGTTTGCCTTTTTTCCAACAAACAACTGCGGTTTACCTAATAAATGTGTCGAGTATAGTACAAAGCTTGGTGGATATTAGGGCCGGACAATTAATCACATTTGCGATAATATCGCGATATGATAAAATTAGATTTTCTAACCGCAAAGGCTGCAATTACACTCTGGTCACAGGACATGCAAGCTAGAGTAGAGCAGTTGACTAAAAGGGAATAAAAACATGGCACGCTACACTTTGACCTGTGGTATAATGGCCTCAGGCTCGACAGAACCTGGCACTGCGGAAACTTTAGTGTCAAAGAGGAGCAGCACGTCGGTTGTGTGGAAAGTTTTTGGTTTTAAAAAAGAAGATGCTGCACAGCGTCAGGTATTGTGCAGAACCTGCCTTGCTACCGTCGCTACCTCATGGGGCAACACTACTAACCTGTATGTTTACGACTTTGATAAATACACAGGATAAGCGGTATAGCATGCCCTCCTGCACAAATTTTAGCCAGGTTGCCATACCATAGCTATATAAATAATACAAGCTGAAAGTCACAGCGGACCTGAGTTTTTCACTACTACAACTGACATGTGGTCAAGCCGTACAGCGGAGCCCTATCAGAGTCTTACTAATCAATCTAATTTTGTGTTTGTTGAATAATACAGAAGATAAGGAACTTAAAAAAAAAGAAAAAAAAAATCTCATACTTAATTGCAATATTGGTGAAAAAAAATTTGATTAGTTTATTTCCCCAAATCTCTCAGTCCTCACTCAGATACTTTAATAATCCCAGAGGGAAATTGCAGAGTTGTAGCAACCACTTAACATACAATGAGTTAGGTCATAAAATGCAATAATAGGCTAAATTACACAAATTAATTAGGGCTTGGACGATTATCCGACGTTGTCGATTATAAAAATTCGACGTGGAATTTTAGTGTCGACGCGTCGTGTAAAACCACACAGGGTAAATGTTCATAGAACAAAACCGGAACTTTCTAATGGGACCGTTTATATCCATCGTCTTTGGTTTACCCGGATACAAGCGCAGCGCACGGACTGGGACAACGCGGTGACGTAATTGAAGTCATTGACTACGTGAATGATTTGCGGCTGTGTAATCTATTTGAACAACATGGCGGCGTCTACCAGCAGTACGATGGAGCATGTGGAGCAACACGCGGCAAAAAAGGCTCGCACACGGTCCTCCAAAGTTTGGGAATACTTTAATCTTGACAGCAACGGTGCGGCAGTCTGCAGACTCTGCAAAGTGCATCTGGCATATCACTCTAGCACGACAGTCATGCACGAGCACATAAAGAGGAAACACCCTGGTGAGTAACTGGAAAATAATTGCAATAAAATTACTGTTAGGTTAAAAAATAATCGTTAGATTAGTCCACTAATCGAGAAAATAATCGATAGATTAATCGTTTAAAGAATAATCGTTTGGGACAGCCCTAAAATGAATAATTAAATAAAGTCAAAAAATATATTTATATATAAATAAAAGAATAAATAAAGTTAGCTATGTGTACTATGTGAACAGTGTTTGTAGAAATGTGTTGTCAAACTATGGTAGATTATTTGCTGATTGAAGTTTTGTTTTTTGTTTTGTTTTTCAACAGGTCAACGCTCTCAGCCAATGATGGTTAACAGCGGTCTGGTCAGCACCTTCCCCCTGGTTTTGTCTACTCAAGTGACTGATGCTATCACCAACTTTCTCATCATGGATCTCCAGCCTCCAGCTCTGGTAGAAGGGGAAGGCTTCAGACAGCTGATCCACACCATCCTGCCCACCTGCAAAGAGCTGCCGTCACCCTGTCAGCTCGAGAACCTCCTGAAGGAACACCACACCAAAGGCAAGACCAGCCTTGCTCAGCTGCTGAGAAGGAAAACAGGAAGCGGAGAGATTGAGGAGACCTCTGACTACACTGCTCCCATCGAGTTTGAGCCCAGGAGACGTGGGCGACCTGCCAGCTATCGGAGGGAAGTTCCTCACTTTGTCACTTTAAGTGTGGATGTTTGGTCCCACAACTGGCAGGGCAACGTTGAGAAGTACCTCACCCTCTGGGCACATTATATAGACTCTAATTTTACCTTTCAGAACGTGGCCCTGGCAACCCAAAGACTGACAGAGAGTGGGGTGAAAGATTACACCCTTCGAGCAGTGGAGGCTCAAGTGAAAGCGATGGCACAGGAGTGGGGAATCTCTCAGCCCAATCTGGTCCTGTTGGGAGGGGAAGGGAGGAATAAGATGAGGCTGGGGCCAGTAAAGAGCGAGAAAGGTGGAGAGGCTGCAGGAAGCGTCCCTCACCCAAACTCAACAACATTTCTTGAGAGGGATGACTCTGTGTTACCTGAGGAACCGCATGGCTCTGAGCAAAGTCATTCCAGTGAGGGACTACCATCTGTCCCATGTTTCTACAGCGCTGTGCAGGACTGCATTGAGGAAGTGATGTCACATCCCGTCATCTCCAAGACCCTCTGCCTATTCCAGGGTATTCTCTCAACCCTGTTCCAGCCACCTGCCCAACACAGAGGCTCATATCAGCATCATGTCCAGAGTCTGTTGCAGACCCTGACCAAACAAGAACAGGCAGAGCTGAAGTCGTGGGCTCATAGTCGGCCAACGTGGAATAAGCTGTACCAGCTACTGAGCACTCTGCTAAAACATAAAAGTATTTTTTGTGATGTAATAAGAGAGATTAATGGGGAGGGCTTGTCTAAAGAAGACAGTGCTTCAGACACCAGTTCATCTGGCAGCTTCCACGCAAACCCGACCTCCAACACATCCTCAGCAAACGTCTCAATGCATTCTGAATGGAAGGCCCTGGAGGAGTTGTGTTTGGTCCTCAAACCTCTGGATGTGGCATGTCGAACCCTCGCCAAGGAGGCGTTCCCCCGTCTATCCCTCATCAAACCCATTCTCATTGGCCTGCTCTCCCGTCACCTCGTAGCCCGACCGGGAGATTCGTCATCCATCTTAAAGGAAGTGAAGAGGATGATGAGGCGGAACTTGGCAAGCTGTTACCACAACCCTGTTGTCAACAGGACTCTGTGTGTGGCATGTTCCCTCGACCCCCAGTTCCATGGGCTGGGGTTCATGGAGGAGAAGGTGAGTCATAAAGTTTAAATGAAGGAAACCGACAAGTGAATATCTGGGGGCTCACTTGAAATTTTTAACCATGCTGGCAGCATGGCACCTATTGGTTGAAGTCAACTGACTTTACCCTGTAGCATCAGTTTTTAATGAAATGTCTTGACAACTATTGGCTGGATAATCATGAGATCTGGTTCATTTGATTCCCCTCAGTATGAATTATAATGCCTTTTTTGATTAGTGCCATTATCAGGTCAAAATTTTAATTTCTCCAATACCTTAATGACCAGATACCCACACAAAACTAACGCTCCCATCAGTCTCTGTACTTTGTATTTAGTCACTTATTAGCAAATGTTAGCATGCTGACATGCTAAACATTAACATATGCATGCTGTTAGTCTAGACTCTTAGTCTTGTTGATACAAGTGCAGCATGATACCTAGGTTTCTGTAGTGATAACAAAATGCTGCTTTGGTGCTGCCTTACGTAAAGCATCCTCTTTTACATTTAACTAAGAAGCTATGACAGAGGTTGTTGTCTAAACAAAAGCAGGCATACAAAGACCGTGCTACAGTAAAATGTAGTCTGACATTGGTTTAGTTTGGATTTAAAATCAGGAACTGGTTGATAAAATGTCAGTTTATGGTACTTGACATATTTCAATACTCGGTGCTCTGGACAATTTTCAGTTTGTGTTAGGATAAACATTAATGTGTACTGAGAGATTAGTTTCCTGCTTATGACCACTTCATGTGTGTTTGTGTTTGAATGTTCATTTGCCAACGCAGACTGAATGACATTAACTTTTGATTGGTGTTAAAAAACGTATAACAATGTGTCATGTGAGGAATAGTCGGGTACATGGATTAGATCTTTTTGCGATTATTTTCTAGGAGCAGACGGTCACTTTTGATTGGCTGAAGAAAGAGGCCGTCAGGATTGTGAAGGAGGACAGGAAGAGGGGCCAGGATAAGAAGCAAAGCCAGTTTAAGAGAAGCCCCTCCCCTGGGTCTCCAGAGTCAGAGAGTGAATTCCTGCGGAGGAGCAAACGCCTCAAAGAATCCCGCCCAATCAACTTCAGAGAGATCGAAGATGATGACGAGGAGAGCGATGTAGGAGAGACGGACGAGAACGAGTCCGCAGACCCAGGCTCTCAGGCTGGTCTGTCGGGAATGGAGTTCCTGCTGGGAGACTTGTTCTGCTCTGCCCCCCGGAGCAAGCAGAGCTCCGTGGAGGAGTCTATAGACATGGAGATGTCTGTTTTTAGAGCCGACAAGGGGGCCTCACTGGGAGTGGAGCCTTTGCAGTGGTGGAGGACGAAAGCAGTGCAGTTTCCACTTTTGGCTACAGTGGCACGGGCCTATCTGGCTGCTCCCGCTGTGGCAGGTAATGCTGCACAGGAGTTTGTGCAGGAAGGAGCTGGAGCCACGTACAGAAAGAGAGCCAACATCCCACCAGAGAGTTTGGACGCGATCCTGTTTCTCCACCATAACCACATGCCCACCTCTGACACAGGGCAAACAGCACTGAGGAGTGATGACAAGAACAGTGGGACTGAAAAGATCCCATAAACACACACACACACACACACACACACACACACACACACACACACACACACACACACACAACATTCATTCCTTTTCACAAACTCTGAATTTAACACTGTAAGCTACATGTGTAACACTTACCCTTATCCATATTTAAAGTTGATTATTACCATAAACCAAAGGCCCAACACAAAGTTAGCACACTGGAAAAAAACGTCTCCAGCTAGCATAAAAACAGGATGCTGAGGCTGAGGACACACACAGGTCAAATAAAAGTGTAAAATAAGGGCAATTTAGGAAAGGGATTGGAGATTGGAATTTATATTGGATTAGAACATCCTTCAACCATCTGAATTTTACTGATCTGATCTGAAATCTCATTTCAATCTTGATTGTTATTACGGTCAATATGTGTAGTCACTAAAACTGATATGTTTTTTTATATCCTGATTTCCTGGAGACTGGAGAGAAAGAAGACTAACACTTAATGTAGTGTGTGTAGTCTGAACTATTCCACTACTGATTTACATTTAACTTTGTTGCGTGTACTTTGTAGCACCTAGTGCCTTACCTTGTTTTAATACTATGATGAAGTAGATTGAAAAGTATTCCTTTTTTTCTACCCTTAATGCCAAATTTGAAGAAACATATATATATAACTGTGACGGCGAGGGTTCATGGTAATACTGTGCAAAAACTTTTACCAAGTGACTTTACTTTTGCATCATAAGTTGTATTTTGTTATGAATCAGTAAGTTATGAAAGATGGACTCCAAAGACTGAATAAACTCACTTCATGCCGCTTTTTCTTCATGTTACAGAATTCAAACATAGTGTCAGTAAATGAACAATGGAACTTGGATCACAAGTGATCACTGAATAATGAAAAACACCTCGAAGCCAAAAAAAACAAAACAAAACTGTTACTTGAGTAGAATAAAATGTGCTCTCATTTCAGTTGTGGAGAAACGTTGTTTACTCCTCGTTACCGTGGGTCTGCTGTATTTCAGAGGGCAATTTGTTAGATGTGTAGTGAAACTTTAAACTTACACAAAGTATAATGCACTATATCATATACTGTTAACACGATGTCTGTATTGTTTTAGATTGTGATGTTGATGAATCTTTCATGCAGAGTAATGGTTTTTGTCTTACTGTAATGTAAATATACCTATCGCATTCTTTTAGAATAAAAAATATATTATCGTTTGAGCAGTTTAATTATTAATTTTAATCATTCAAAAATAACTGTATAAACAAAAACTATCAGCACATTCTGGATTGTACAAAACATTGAAAAACTTGTCTGCTCTCAGAAGCATTAAAAAACAGGATATCATTCCACTTAGATTCAAAAAAAAATAAAAAGTTGTAATCCAGGAACAGACAGAAAAATGTTTTACAATCTGAAAAATAAAACTTATAGACAGAGACTAAACATTTTATTATCCCTCTATAACTTGGATTCAGCCGGTGTGGAGCCATTAGCGGCCTCAGTCTGGCCATTGTCCTCCCTGTGGCGGGTTAGTTTCCTGCAGTGGATGAAGATGTAGACAGGATGGATAAACACCAGCAGAGTGAGGAGAGTCAGAGCAATGTCCACCTGCAACACATCAAAGCACCATACGTTTTACATAATTACACTACTCCATCAGTTTAATTTAACATGTGGACCTATGTTACATTTTGAAATGGATTCATTGAATACCAGTGGCACAGGCTTGGGTGTCAGTGTTGTGAAATGTATTCTTGCCTAAATGTGTCGCCCACAAGGTCAAAATATCAGCTTAGTATAGCCCATTTTGATATTTAGCAGCTGTTTCTTTTGTACAACCAGTTTCTTCAGCACTTACAAAAAAGGGGTCTCCACCCAGAGCTCCTTTGATGAGGGCGAAGCAGGGGTACTGCAGCAGAGAGACGACAGCAGAAATGGACATCACCAGGCCGTACAGCTTCCCGAAGTGACAGGCTGGAAATCTGCGAGAGAGAGAGAGACGTGTCATTTCCCCAGATGAGCTATTAACTGTAACTTGGGACGTGTCAGCTTGGCAACAACAAAATAATGTGTAGAACAAAAGCTTTGAATCATCATAGAGTTTCTGTTCAGTGTCAGTCGCCCTTCACCAATCGTGTTTGGTTTTTTCATTTGACAATGAGGCTGCTGAAGTGTCTTTCAGTCAGAGCTGGTGATGGTTAACGTCTGACCACTGATACTCTCTGCCAATGCATTTATTATGTTTTGCATCTATTATCATTTTCTGACACTCCCTCCCTGTGACAGTACATCATTTTGCAGTGTTTGCTAATGGATCTACAGTTCAGACAGCAACTGCTTTAAAGGTCCCATATTGTATAAAATTTTGTTTATAAAGCAGGTCTAGGTTCTATATTAATAGTATAATATAGTATAAAAGTATCAAAGAGCTCAGTTCACAGAGAAATGCACACAGCCTGTATTCAGAAACTGAGCCTTAAAAAGAGCTGTCAGGACTTCTGTAACTTTGTGATGTCACAACAAAACAGTCACCGCCCTCAGCCATGGCCCAAGACCCAACCCACCTTGACCCAGCGCCAGGCTTTGCAGGATTTTGGTTTCTCTGAGAGTTTACCTGAAATCTGCTACATTTTCATTTGATTATTCAGAACAGTGAGCCAATCAGAAGAGAGGCTCAGAGCCTCCTCTCTTCTGATTGGTTCACCGACCTGTTGTTACTAGAGCTCCAGAGAGAAGCCTGAAAGAGTATGTAAAACTACATTGAGATGGTTTTTGGTTCTTAAAACCACAAATATATCTTCTTAGAGATATTCTGTTACAAGTTACAAAAACACTGTAACCAATACTTTCCATCCTTTAAGTCACAATTACAGAGGTATGCTGCTCCTGTTAGTTAATATATATTGCACTTATGATGGCTCCAGTCTCACACTAGTGAAACATAGAAAAGTTACTTTAGTGTATGTTTGATATGAGTCATGTACCTCAGCTCATCCATCTTGCGATGCCAGGGAAGAAAATCAGGTAAAAATGGTGATTGTTTACAGATTTGCTTAGTCAGCAGATCTGTAGGATGGGTTTTATGAATGGTCTTAATCCTACAAACTCTGTACTCTTCAATATTTGGAGTAAAACTGGTGTATTAATTTCAATTTTACAGTATAAGTGAAGAAACGACGCAGATCACAAAAGTGCAAAGATACAAGATAGTGGCTGCCAGGACTGTAACAGCTACAAACACTGCGAAATGATTCATGTAATACTGCATCATGGTGACACACTGAATGTCAAACATAAGGAAACTGCAAAGAGGACCAGTGTCACTCATCTTTTGTCAACCACAGAACAAACTCACTGTGAACAAGAACCAAACACTGTGGCCGTAACCAAGATGGTGCTTTCCGCAGGGCTTCTGTGCTTTTAAATGTTTCATATATTTTGTCCACCCCCGTGTATGTGTTAGTGTATGTGGCGGCTGCTCACGCAATGCTGATGAAGGCTGCGTTTCCGCCGTAGAGGAAGGAGCGATTGAGGACTTGTAGAACAAAGGTGAGATACTGCAGAGGGAGGAGACTGATGGAGGCGCACACGGAGAAGAGCAGGCACTGCAGGGAGGTCAGGAACAGAGACAGAGAGGAGGAGCGCAGGTCTGCCTCCCGCTCGGTTTCTCCTACAGGGTGGAAAATGGTTAAGAAGAATGAGTGAAGTTGCTCTGTTGCACACACACACACACACACACACACACACACACAAACAAACAGCATGTCGTTCTGACATTAGTGACATCACTGATTTACCAGGAGCGAGAGGCTTTCCCTTGTGTCTGTCCATGATGAGTCCATTCCACGGGGCACACAGCACTCCGCACAGCTGGGTGATGGCAAAGGCATTGGTGTACTGACTTACTGAGGGAGTTACGGTGGGAAGGAAACAGCCACGGAGAAAAGTGAAAGGAGGTGGTGTTGGATGGTGACAAGCGAACAGAGAGAGAAAGAACAAGCAGAGAACCTTTAAATCAAAGTCGGTTAACACGCGTGATAAATACGTGTCTTTTGTAATCAGTTACCCAGGCTGGGATCGTTGTTTGCCAGGCGGTTGAGCATGGGGTTGAGTGTGCCGATGAAGAGGTAGTGTCTCAGCTGCATTATGGACAACCACAGCAGATGCCACAGGAAGAACCAGGACAACACACAGCTCCGGAAACTCGCCGCTAAACACGTGAAAATTAACATTAAAGTCTGTGTTATGTTACATTTATTTAAAACTAGTTGTGACATTTCAAACATGTTTTGTCCTTTATATATGTGTATCTGCTCAGCACTCGGTTCACAGTGATGCCATACATTCATCCGAGTGTTTTCTGGTAAAACAGTCGAACAGCAGATCCACAACTACGCTGCATTTCAATAGCATAAGAAAAATAAAAGAAGACTGCTTGCTACTGTGAAGTGTGTGTTTTATCATAGTGGAAAACAGGTGATTAGGACTGAGGAAGATCAGCGTCAGTGATCATTTCAAGTTTTTTTTTATAGTTGCTTGCTTCATGGCCACATGCAAAGAAGCTATTTTTACTTTTGGATGTCATGTTTCTCAAGTATCACTTTAAATAGATTACGATTTATTGGCAGTTTTATCATCCAACCACGGACTCCACACATGACAGCGCGGATGTTGTGGAGAAGATGGCAACAGTCAGGATAAGTACCTTTTGCAGAGTCTTGGGCCTCCGTCCCGTCCTCAGCTGCTGCTGGTGCGTTGTCCCTCCCACTGGACTCCTGTAACTCTGTCATCCTGTCTTCCCCAATCCTGTCAAACTGCTCCACACTGTACGTGTTGGCCTTTCCACAATTCACTCTGAGCATCAGAAAAAGTGGACGTACTGTATGTGTCAGGTGTTTTGCATGAAGATGATCTACATAAGCTCAAGGAAAATAGCGGCTTCAAAGTTGATGTGATATTCTCACCCGTAGGTGTAGTGTTGTGGCAGAGGGTACGGGATGTGGGTTCTGGGCATCAGCAGGACGGTCCTCACAAGGTGAATGATGCTGCAGAAGGACAAAACAAGGAAGGAGGAGCGGAGACTGATTCCCTGTTCGTACAGAACCTGGAAAGCAGAAGAAAAAAAAAAAAACATCAAAATAAACATGTATGTCAGATAGGTACACGGCATCATGACCTCAAATAGTGTATTTCAAGCACATTTCAAACCACAAGTTAAACTGGGTTTGATGTAAGCTGACGGAATGAAATGCTCTAAATAGCATCTAACGTTGTTTAGCATCTAACAGTCTAGGGAATAAATTCAAATACAGCCAGAACCTACGTAGATGAACCGCTTCACTGTTTTACCTTGATGACGAGAAACACAGCGGCGGAGGAGTCAAAGGCACCGTTGTACAGGGTGATGATGGTGGAGCGGTGAGCTGCGAACAGGTTGCCCACCTTCCAGACACACACAGTCACATCAATACAGAATATTGTATTGAATTATAGCTTTCTAAGGTACTCAAAATATTTATTCAGGACATACAGTGTGTTTCTATGGTAAGGCTGTACAGGAACACTATGGGGTATTCACCTGCATGTTGGTTAGGAGCAGCAGAATTCCTCCCACAGCGATGGAGGACAAGGCAGGAAAAAGCAGCTCTGAAAACGCTACAGGACAGTGGAAGACAAACTCGTCATATTTTATTATCCTTCAGATGAGAAATTACTTTCTTCACTAAGTTATTATGACATAAATGTGAACTTATTCCCTTTTCTTTCACTTGGTTAGTGTTAGATCCATGCAGCAGAGACGTAGTAATGGAAATGGTTCAGACAGGTTGTAGTTATTTCAGCAGATAATTAAGAATTAAATATGGGTTTGATGTAATTAAAACATTAATTATGTACTATAATCACTTGGGTTGCTAGTAATAACTGCCATAGTTTTTTACTGGGAGCCATTTGTAACTCGGCAAACATTTCAGAAGAATCCAGAGAGAGAGGCTGTCAGAATCAAGACTTGTTGGCAGCAAAGAGATAAAATTAAAGGCAGCAGGAAACTGTATATGTCAGCCTGAAAGTTGGCACCATGAGGTGATGTTTAAAAAATGTAGTGAGCTGCTGGAATGGTTACATGATGGTATTATTTGATGTACGCTGTGTATACTTTTGTGTGAGTTTGTGTGTAATTACCTGCACTAGAGAAGGCCACAAGAAGTGTTCCAGTAGTGTACAAACATCTGGAGAGGGACATATGACTGAATTTAGAGCAGCCATGTCCATATTTATCAACCAGAGCATACACACACTGACACAAACACTACACAAACACTACACAAACACTACACAAACACACACACACACACACACACACACACACACACACACACACACACACTTATAAAACCTTTCCAAATTTCACCACATATAAAAACACAATGGTGAATAAGAATCTATAGAAAGCACCACATGAATATTTGTACTGGCCACATGTGGTGGATGTAATGGAAAAAACAGTTTTCCTCCATTTCATGTAATGTTTTCTTTTAATCGGACTGGATGTTCTCTTCTAATGTATGCTGATTGAACAAACCGTATAAACTGATCTCCGCAAATAGTGTACACTTAATGATTATGCAAGATAAACATACCTTGTACCCTGGATGAAAGTTGAACCATGCTTAAACATGTGTACGTAACAGTCACGGTATAAAAGAGCTAAGTTTGAGATTGGAGGGGGTCCAGACTCTTGATACCGTTGTGGTTGAGAGAGGCTGCACCCTATTTGGCCAAATAGTAATGTGTTGATCTTTGCCTCTGTTCATGATCATTGTGTTGATTTCTGGTTGTTCATTTTAATGTGACATATTGTTCAGTAATGAATCTTTGAATCTTGACATACTCATTGTTGTCTGCTTTCCTCACCTTTGAGCAAAATTGCCTCTACAGTGGACAGAACTAATACAAGCTGACAGTAACTATAATGGGTTGTCTGAGCTGAAGATTTGCTTTTATTGAATTTATTTCAGTTATTTCAAACTAGTCGTAATAATTCAATTATTCCCTGTTAAATTGGTATTTCAAAAAACACAGTTTCTGTCATGGGGTGGGCTCTTTAACCTGAAATATATGCATTTATGTGTAAATAAGTAACCTCAGTTACATAACAAAAAACTTCAGAAATCAACATCCCTTAGTGCACCTTTGTCATATTGGGCCCATGCACGATGTCACAACAGAAAAGAGGAAAGAGTTATTGGTTTCCTCACAACATACTTGTGGATGTGTCTAAGTGAAATGTACCGTAGGAATCAAAAGGTTTGAGTAATAACTCATTTTAAAATTGGTAGACTCTTGCTTTCTCTGCTAAATTGGAGACCAAAAATAATGCACTAAAATCCTCAGCAATTCATCTCAGTGTGCTGTGTGAGGAGCTCTGAGTAAAGTCTCTTAAACTACTGAGTGAAAGAATATTTGATTTAAAAACTAGGGTTCTTTGGCAGTTAAATTCTATAACGTCCATAAAACTACAAAATTCAAAGCATTGGAGTTTTTTTTATGTTTGGAGAAAGAAAGATGACATGAACTGACATTCCCAGCAGCCTGGTCACCATGGTGCCAAACCGATCAAACAGGTAGCCATTGGCGAGATTCATGAAGTTGTTGAGGAACGAGGCGATGGTGAAGACCAGAGAGAACTTCTCGTCCTGCCGACTACAGTCTGCGAGAGAGAGAAACAAAGGAAAACAGAAGAAAAGAAGCAGTGACTTCTTGCAGCTTGGGAAAATATTTGAGCAAATTAGACTCAAACCGATGAGAACATCCCCACAGTAGTTGTGTTGTGTGTTCACTCATCCATCCATACTGTGCAGTGGCATGCAAAGACAGTTTCCCCTCCAGTAGAAAACTTCAGGCCATGCTCTGTAAACTTCTTTACATGAGCAGGAGACTAGTTCATATGTAGAAGAGATACAGTACTATAGCTGAAGTATTGTTAGACTTAGTTAATCTATGTGTATTAATCCGTCACCACGAGCCATCAACAGTGTCTTTGTATAATTTGTAATATAAATCTTTGACCTGGTTAGAGTTAGGCCATTGACCATATTATTTATTAGTTAATGGTTCGTGAACTTGGCTCAGCTGACTCATTAGTATTTTAAGTTTCCTTTGATCACGATTTTCTTTTAGACTGACTAGTTTCCTTGAGACCGGCCTTCCCCAGATACTGAAGGGCTTGTCAGAAATAAACTCACTGGATCGACATCGGAGCTGTCTGTGTCTCTTCGTTGGAGTCAACCTGTCAACCGTCAGCTGTTAGTCACTTTCAATCATATAAGAGAGATTCAATGAGGGTGTTGTAGACTGTATATAGATCGTCAAGAAAGGAAAGAACCCTGTTACATTTGGTGATGGGGTTACATTTGCCATTTTTAAAATGGTATTCTGTAACACATGCTCTTTGGCATAAGATCATTTAAAGCTACATTATTCAAAATACACAAGCCTCGTTTAGCTCATTGTTTTGAATTTTGCAAACAGAAAAAAGTTAGTAAATCGCTGGAGAAGAGAGTCAACACCAGAACAAGGCTGAAAGCAGAATGAATGTCCAGAAAATGTTGCTGTTTGCCTTGTTGTGAGCAACAGAAAGAAGAAAGGTTACATTATTACAGTGTCTTTTGGTGTATTTCTACTTTTTTGCTTCAGTTTAAAGATTAATGCAACAACCACTAAATTCTTCATCTATATGTATATTTGCACATGTACATAGCTGCCTACTTGCATTTGTATGTTATTGTATATAGTATTTCTAATCTTATTTATTCTAGATTCTGTCTCTCTTCTTATTTTTTTTTATTATATTTATCCCCTTGTGTTGCTATTCTTGTGTGCTGCTGTCAATTTGAATTTCCTCAACGGGGGATCGATAAAGGTACATCTTATCTTATATATGTGCCTTTATTTTGTAAATATTAGGTATTATTTTTCTTATGATGTCTTCCTTAAATAATAAAAATAGTAGCAACTGCTTCCATCTAACACTTACGTGAAATATTCTCCATTATGTTCCGTGTTGGTGTTGAGCGCCTAGTTAATGAAAAACAGACTGCTGTCCTTCTGCACTTTACCCTGCAGGGATGGTCACCCCATCTGAGACTTAAACACCTGAGTCGCTCACCTGTGGTGGTCAGCGTGCCGTTGGTACCTGGGACAGTGTCACACAGGTCACTGAAGTATCCATCCTCCTTCAGCACAAACACCAGAGAGGCATAACCAAACACAGCGCCGGCAAAGCACAGACACTCCAGCATCCCAGAGGCCAGAGTCAGCCGGTAGAGCATCCTGGTCCCAACCTCGTGTCCCTGCATGCTTCACTCTGTCTCTCTCCAAAAGGTCAAATGTTATCTCACAATATGAGTTTCTCCCTCTGAGAAAGTTGTGGTCTCTCTTTCTCTCTTTTTCTTTTCTCTTCCTATTATTCCTTTCTAAGCAGATTCAGGTCCCAGGAGACTGCGGGTCTCTGCTGCTGGATTATTGTCCCTACAATACAGAACAAAAGCAGAACAGATGTGGGGGAAATAATAACTTTTTTATCTCTCGGTTACAGCTTAAACAGAACAATATGATAAAAACTTTACTTTAAACTTTACATATACTAGTGGACAACTGGCTGGAAATGAAAACAGAGATTCATGAGATGGAAAGACTAACTTTTCTGCTAAAATTGAGAGATTATTTATATGTTGCAAGATGAAACAGATATATACCAGGATGAGATCTACAGCTGGTGGTGCTGTGCACCTGCACAGTTGCATCATAAAATGCCATTGCCTACCTTCAGCCGTTTCTGTTTTTGTTTTTCTGTTTTATTTATTTATTTGTATTATCCAAGTCCACTATGTCCCATATGACATATGTGATATGGACACTGACATGAACATGCTCGCAATACTGGTTTTACTGTTGCATTCATGTTGCTGATCTGTACAATGTGCCTTTTGGGGGGGGGGGGGGGGGGGGGGGGGGGGGGGGGACTAAACAAAAATTTAAGTTTCAAATAAAACAAAACAAAAAACTTTCAATACACTGAATTGCGCTGAACTCGTACTGAAGTGACGCTCCAACATGAGGACAGTCGACATGAGGCAGCGGCAGTTATCGCCAGGCGGTGTTAGCTCTAATCCAGATTAGTTCCCTTAATCTACGTGCGATGACACATGGCACAACGTGGGCACAAAACTACCACAAATACTCCCTTAAAACGTGACGGTTACACGTTTTTAATAACATTTATCGCTAAACACAACATGCATTTTACATCATGTACCTCTTTGTACAGTGACTGAAACACAGCATGAGGAGACGTTGCATGAGCTCACCTCAGTCCCTTTACCAAACACGCGTCATTCCGCCAACACCTGCTCTCCCATCTACACGTGAAATGATGTTTACCTTGTCGTTTCTATGTGATCCAGACATTGTCGTCTCCTCGTGCAGGGCCTCTGCACCTTGCACCGCGCCGCAGTTTGTCTATGTGACACGCAGAGCCGCGCCTCACTCACTCCCTCTGTCCGTCTGTCAGAGGTCCAGATATAATCGCAACAGTTGGACACACGGCGGGAAAGGACAGTACACGGGTCATATAATGACACATGGGTCTCTTTTACACACGCAGTAATTCTCCTTAACCGTTTCATTGTGAATTAGAGGCTAATCTTGCGGATTTTCTATTATTTAGCCAACATCATTATAACAGCATCTTTAATTAAACCCTCCCTGAAACTAGAGCCAAAATATACAAGAACAATAAATAGAAACTAAATAATGAGATCCAGTGGCCTGCGGAAATACAGTAATGATTTCTGTTCTCATGCTTCAGTCTCAGTGTCTCTGTAATGATGATGGTGTTAGAAACTGCAGTATTTATGGTGGGATTTTGTACACTACAGGTTAATATTTTTGAATGACTCATTTACAGATTGGGTCTTAATCAAATAGTTAATCATTAATCGTATCATCATCTAAATACTTTTATGTCCCACACAGCTCTCATGGCCTCATCACTAAGGTTTGTCGGTGTTCATTAATGTAATTGCGTTTTTGGTGTTCGACTTTTATTTTAATTTAATGGGAAACCTAGATATTAACACTGAAGTCATAGCGCTTAAAAAACATCATATCTCTTATGTAAGTGTAACTTATTACTCATTCTTGTTTTTATGTCCATTATTGAATTGTGGTACATTTCCTGTAATTTAGTGTAAAATCAACTGAAGTGGTTACATACAGTGCAAAAGCACATCTAAAGATCAGTTGATCAATATTTCTTCTCACAGAGACACTAGGAAAATCATCTAACTCTGAAGAGGAGCATTTTGGCCTCTAACTCGTTTTATTTTCCCGTGTTTAAAAATCACCCACATTATGTCCATATTCAACGAACACCCGCAAGCAGTTCTTTTTAATGAAAAAAACCACAGCACACAGCCTGCCAAGTACCAAAAGTTAGCATATGGGAAAACAGCCAATAGCACTTTTATTTTATTTTATTTTATTTAAATTGATAAAATTAAAAAAATTTCATAATCCATAATGACAAGTGAAAGCATATTTTTTAGAAACTTTTGCAAATTTATTAAAAATCGAAAACTGAAATCTCTTATTTACAAAAAATATTCAGACCCTTTGCTGTGGTCCTCCAAAACGGGTCAGGTGCTTCCTGTTAGCTTTAATTATCCCTGACATGTGTCCAGGACTTGGCTGCAGTCCACCAGTGGCAAATTGAATTAATTGGACATAGGTTAGAAAGGCGCACTGCATGTCCGGATAATAACCACAGTTGTGTCTGAAGTCACTCACTCATTCACTACTTCCTGTTCACTGTCCAGGGAGTCCTATGTAGAGGACTATATAGTGAGCTCAACCGTTATATGAAAAACCACTCTCAAACAATACTTGGGTCATACTCTCTGTGCTGTTTTTCCGTCTTTAAACAAGCGCAACCTTTTCTAAAGCTTTGAGGGTTCCCCGGAGCAGATCGGCCTTAATAATTGTGAAATGGAAGTTTAGAACCACCAGGACTCATCCTAGAGGTGGCCATCCAGCCAAACTGAGGAACCAGGCGGGAAGGCTTGGGTCAGGGAGGTGACCAAGAACCAACTGATCACTGTAACAGAGTTTCACAAGTCCTCTGCAGAGATGAGAGAACCCGCCGAAGGACGACCATCACAGTGCTGCCATCTATCAGGCCTTTATGGTAGAGTGGCTAGACTGAAGCTACTCTGAGTAAAAGGCACATGACAGCCCACTTTTTAAGGAATCTGAGAGCCTTGGCGTTGTATGCCTCCGCCAAAACACTTCTTGTGTTCTCGAAATACTGCGTTCACAAGGCCAAAATCGTATTTTGACAGGTCACTGTGACTTCACCTTTGACCGCCCAAATCTAATCAGTTCATCCTTGAGTCCAATTAAAAACAATATACCTCCGGCTCTGGTTGTTGCCGGCGTAGAGGTATAAAAATTGTCTGGTTTGATGAGACAAAAATTGATCTCCAAACACTATATCTGGTGAGCACCAGCCATAGCTCATCACCTGGCTCATACCATCCCTACTGTGAAGCATGGTGGTGGCAGCGTCATGCTATAGTGGGGCTTTTCAGCGACAGGGACGGGGAGACTGGTCTTCACCTCCGGTGCGTCTTCATGTGTGTATTGAGGTGGGCGCTACGAGAAAACTTGCGGCCACAGGTCTGGCATGTAAATGGCCTGACGCCCGAATGCAGCAGTTCATGGCGCCTCAGGTGACTCCGTCTGATAAAGCTCATCCCACACTGCTCACACACCTGAGTCCTCTCCCCTGTGTGCGTGAGCCTGTGACGTTTTATCATGCTCAGGAAAGGGAAATCCTTCCCACAGTAGTCACACATGTACTTGGATCGTCCAGTTGCTCGACTGGCCCTGAAAGCTGCAATATCATTGCTTCTACCTTCACTTTCAAACTGGTTTCCTTGGTAACTGGATGTGTCGCCATCTGCGGTGTGCTGCCCATATAAGGATAAATCATGGATGTCCAATGTTCTTGATGTGTGCTGGTTTCCTGATGAAAGCGAGCTGCTGTAACACATGAGCGCTGGGGTGTCAGGCAGAGCGCTGCCCAGAGGGAATGCTCCAGAGTCCGTGTACATCTGGATCTCAAAACCCTGATCTATGTTCTCAACTGGGGTGTACAAGCCTGGACTTTCTGCCTCTCTTTTAATATGAAAGTCTACATCAGTTTGACAGCCTCCAATCGGAGACGCACTGATGAACAGGTACTGCTTCTCTACAGATTGCTTGTAGTCCGTGTGTAGACCTTCACCCACCTCTGGAGGGTCGGCTGCATCCGGATGCTGAGGGCACTCGGCGGGTGAGAGTACAGGAGGAACTAGTGAAAAGAAGAGTAGGAGCAAAGGTCCTCAATCCCTATAAAAATTATATGATGTTACGTATTTCACAATGTCATTATATTGACCTTTCAGCTCTGATTGTTCTTCAGGAACTTCCTCATGTTTTATATTAGCTGGCTCACACTCCAAGTCTGCCAACCTTAAGGTTTCCTGTGACACACAAACAGCAAAGCAAAAGTTTGTGCCGCAGCCCACAATGACCATATCAGAACTATATTTACGCTATAATAATAGGGTTATGATTAATACAGGTCTCCCCATTATTATGTCAGAAGAGGAAAAGGTCTGATAGGTCTGAGCCTTTTTTAGTGCACAACTGGTGTCACAAGTAGAAGTGCTGATTAGCCTGAAAAAGTGATAATCAATCACATGCTTTCTTCTCATGATATCTAATCAATTCGGGACATGCCTCTCTTGTATCTCCGCTTGTAGATTAGACTAAATGGGTCTAAATAGTCTGAACAAGCCTCACCTCTTCCTGCTCCTCTACAAGTCCTTCTTCATTCCTCCATCGTGTGTTGCTCTGCATCTGCATCTGATCAGACTGCAGCCGTGGTCCGTCTCCATTGTTTCCTAAAGTTTGGCAAACGCTCAATAAATGAAACTCTGCAGTCCACAGCAAATACCGAGATGACACTGTCATAGCAAAATCCAACCAAAGAACAACCAATCAAGTGCAAACCTCCCTGATTGGAAGAAATCTTCTGTCATCTAATGTTTCATCGACAGGAGAGTTTGTCACCATACGTTTCGATAGCTTCAGTAGTTCTCTGTGATTATTGTCAGGTTAAATCTGCTTCCCAAAGACGTGCAGCACTGTAAACGTCCCTTTAAACATTTCTTTTCTTAATTACATTTACAAACGTGTGTTTCTGGCCCAGTGTGGCTTCTCATCAGGCACAGCCGTACCTATTTGATACCTCTTTATCTGATGAAACGTTGTACTTTTTCTAAATGTAATTGAGAATGAATTAACAAAGGGAACATCCCAAAGAGTTGATATTACATACTTGAATTAAGACCAATCATCAGAATTACTCTCAATTATGTAACATCAAATAATCAGAGTATGGCACATATGAGGGGGGTGTTTATCTGCTAAATTTTTTAGCTGTGACCATGCACACACCTAACACCAATCACACCTGAAGTACGTGGATTTTCAACACAACTGACTCAAACACAAATGACGGGCACCTCCATATTCCGGCTCAGAGTTGTTGAGGAAGCCTGTGTCACAATCTAGTTTTAAGACCTTCTAGTTCATATAGTGGTTGTTTGTTGTGTGTTTTATCAAACTGCTTCTGCTTTTTCCTGTGTCACAAGTAATTAACACACAGGAAGGTAGTATTACTCCATCATAGAATTACTGTATGGCCAGACTTATTTTCATTATCAATATGTCTGACAATTATTTTTCTTTAATAATGGACTGATTGCTTAGTCCATTGGTTCTCATACTTTTTCACATTAAGGACAAGCACCCTAAACTGACACAAATTAGACGACAGACCCCCCATCTGATAAGATTTTTGATAGTAGATGTTTTATTATAGAAAGCGTTTGAAACCAATGAGAAAAATAGTCACACATTCTGTCCTTGTGTTAGTTATGGGTGGAGTTACAGTGAAAATAAATGTTTTCCACTTTTTGCTGGGAACCCCCAGTTATCCCCTAAAGGACCCCCGGACCCCCCTTTGAGACCCCTGGTTTAGTCTATAAAAAGTCACAAAATAGTGGGGAATGCCCATCATTGTTTCCTGAGATCCCATTCACATATTCATATTGCTTTTGTTGTCTGACCAGTAGTCAAACCCCAAAGATGCTGAGTATTTTTGCATAAAAAAGAAACAAACAATTAATGAGTAACAAGAACAAGTTAATTCTCTAAATTGACAAATAGATTAATTAACTTATTTATTTAATCTCAACCCGGTAAAATCCCACTGAGGTTAGTAACCTCTTTTTACCTAGTGAGACTCGGTCAGGACGCCAGCATCATTACTGCTCTGGGGAAATAATAAAGCTGCTTTGAACGGTGAGGGGTCAGTAGGGGCCTGGGTCTGTAGTCTGAAGTAACAAGACACTGACTTCAGTCCGAGCTTGGTCACTTCACCGAGGGGCCGGTGGTGGATACACAGCCTGTCTGCAGAGCTCGCAGTCACTGGGGCTGTGTTGTGGGGGGACGTGCTGCCTATTATTTACAGGCCTGTGTCTGCATGCTTACACATCTTACCGTCAACACGGCGCTGCTGTTTCTCTCTGCTCAGCTGCACGCGGAGCACGGCACAGTACTCACACACGAGCTGGTTGATCTCTGTCACGGCGGAAACGACCAGTTTCTCCATGATAGAGGACAACTGAGTGTGAAACAAAGCCTTAATGTTTTCCTCCATTACCGTCACTGCTCGACCCCTTTTTGTTTACAGCCTACAGCTCGCCCAGTGTCCAGTGGAGTCGCACGAGTTCTTCTTCTTCTCTTCTTCGGTCTAGCAGTCTGAACCCAGCGGTGGCGTTTTGCTGCCCCCCTCAGTCCGGACAACACAGGGAGCTGCAATGACTTTTTTTACAAACTTTTTTTATGACCACTTTAAGGCCACTGTATTTTGTCGTGTTTCTGGCCACCTAGGAGATTGAAGTTGATTATTAACTCTCTTTTATCTCTTTCTGGTTAACTCCTGAAGGAAATATGTGGCTCTTAAGCTACTAAATGCTCCATTGTGTTCACCAACTAATTATATAAGTTATATAAGAGAATGTTAAAAATGAATTTAAAAAATAGAAAAATAAACAAGGTTATTGTGTGGTGCTCATCACATTTTTTATTAAGGATGAAAAATAAGAAGTTAGAAGTCATGCACTTTTTCACAAATCCACTGTTGAGCTTTGGAGCAATCATCATCATTCCAGGTGTTCTGCTGTCTGTACCATAAGGTGCTGACACAACCGTCCCTCACTCCTGCAAACCTTCCCCTGGGTTCAACTCCTATCCAAAACCTGTTCAAACATGGTCAACCAAATGACCAACTGGAGTTAATGCAGAATAAAATGCACTGTTAATCCACAAACTGGCTCTAATGTAGCAATGAAGAGAGGTGAAAGGCTTACCCTGTGCTGTTCAGAACTGAACCATCCACCCATTTCCATGTTCCCTCTCTGTCCCTGTTACTCAGACCAATCCAGAATTTGCGGTTGAAGGAGTTGATGAATACCTGCAATATAACCCAAAGTCAACAAAACTGTGAGAATTGTTCTGACAGCATTAATGTGAATATATTACAGTAAAACAGCAAGATTAGGGAACAAAATCTTTCATTTGTTTTCTATTACCTGCTCTTCTTTGCTGTTTACAACAATTAGATCTGCCCCTCTGTCTTTGCAGTCCTGCCTGCTGTCCTTCCAGCTCTTTTGTCCAGATGAAATGAAGTAAAAACTGTTGTTGAATGACTTACACCCATCCTTACAGAAACGATCTGCAAGTTTGGACAATTCAAGAAGTGAAAGTGTCAAATGTCAATCACAAACACACAGAAACAGGCTCAGACACAGAAAGCAAACTCTACACTCACAGATTTCAACCAAAGTCTGTTTTCTGTTTTCATCCCCGCTCTTGATGTGGGTCTGCAGTTTGATTCTGCCTGTGAGGGACAGTAAATTCACAGTCAGATCAGTCAATTCACTTCTGATCCACCACCAGTGGTCATTTAACAGCACGGGAAATCTACAAACTACTGTGGACTTGGGGTGACTGAATATATGTTTAACAGCACAAATCTCACTTTCTGTGTGAAAATAAAATACACTTTCTTACAGTGAACTCCTACGCCCATAATGCCAGCCAGGAGGAGAATACACAGCAGACCCAGGCACATAGTCGCAGCCCTGTAAAAAGTCCTGCCTGGGACAAACAATAAAAAATAAGTTGTTTTCAACCATCAACCATCAGAAGTAGCATTAAAAAGACTGCTTTTGATAAGGAGTAGTCTATTGTACAATATTTGTGTGTGTGTGTGTGTGTGTGTGTGTATGTGTATTACTCACCTGGCTGCTGATACAGGGTACTCTGGGTCACAATTCTTCTGGCATTTAGACTGAGATAGTCTACGCTTTCATAGATGTTCACTGTCCTCTCCTCCGCCTCATCAAGCTCTCCAGTTGTATTTACGGCTCTTTCTTCCATCTGCATTTGTTCAGCAGGATCATTGTCTTAAATGTACTGAGACATCTCTCTTTCAGTCTGCCTGGTTTCAGATATATTATATATATATATATACCAAACTCTGAATAGTTGTGTTTTGTTGTTCTCTACAGCATCACACTTCCCTGTATGCTATGGCGCAGTCCCTTCTCACTTCTGTTACACTTTCCTCTTTACCCACCTGACTGTAGCTGACAGATGCACCCAGGAGATGAGGTGTTGCATCAGCTTCTGTGCAGTAACAGTGTGAAGTGGTGATTGTAATAATTTCATACATTTCTCTTAGACATCACTGACATTTCCTGAGTAAATGATAATGCAGATGACAAAGTGAAAATTAAAATCAAAAAAAGATTGGTCTATAAGGAGTTGCCTTTGCATTTACACAATCAAGTGTGACAGTATGATGATGGTGTTGCATATGGTGTTTTTGCACACTGCACTTAGATATACCTAAAATAACCAACATGTTTACTGTATATTACATAGATAGGTTTGATGGGAAAATGGATGTAGGCCAGCAGGGATGAAATAACTCATAGCAAAATGATCAGGGCCTCATGTTCTGCTTTTGAATATGGTTCACAAATACACACAGACGTGACAGGTGGTGAGTATGTCTGCTGGCAGCAGCAGCCGAAGCCTTCACCTCATTAGTTACAGTATAGTGCCACTTACTGGCCGTTTGTGGGACTGGGACATTATTAAATCCAGTCGTCTAAGGCAACATAATGTCCTTTTTTATTGGCTTCGTTTGCTTTGGTTGTCAGTGGCTCAGTTAAACTATTCTATTCTATCTCTTACTTAAGTAAAAACAGGAACACCACAGTGTTAAAAACTCCACATGATTTTTTGTAGTGTAGATAAAATCACAGATTCTTGTGGGCATGTTGTGTTGATACTAATCTTCTATCCAGCAATATATATATATATATACATTAACCACATTTTTAATATTTGTATACTCTCACTTAAGTACAAAGTTGAATGCAGGACTCCCACTTGTAATGTGGTATTTTTATAGTATGCTGTTGTTATCTTAAAAAAATGATGTGAATACTTCTTTCACCTCTGGTGACTTCCCAGATTATAGTAAACTGCTTTATGTGGCTATTATTCTGCTCTTTAATAGCACTTCCATTTTATGACCACATGAGGGCAATGTCAGAACTTCACAAATAATAAGCATCTTTAAAGTTAGAGGACATTTATACAATTTATATGTATATTTATATAATAATAATGTAAGGTTTCGTAGCCGTTTGATGGCCAGACGCTGAGGGAAAAAAATGATACTACAGAATTCAAATGAGCATGAATCATGATACATCCATGGGCTGAATGATTATTAGCATAAACCGTGAAATGAAAATGAAAACTTCTCCAAAAGATTTACCTGTTTTTTCTTTATAGCGGAGGAAGGTAAATTAAATTAACAAATCATTTTTTCAATTACTTATCAAGAATTTAATCATATTAATAATAATCAAAATCTTCAGTATGATATTTTTGCACTGTTTTTTTGTTTGTTTTAATTGCAATTTTAATTGATGTAGTCTATGAACAATAACTATCGGACAGATAACCTTATGAAGACGTATAATGCCTGTAAACCAACCCCGCGCTCTCTATTCTCCCCTCTCCTCTCCTCTCCTCTCCTCTCCTCTCCTCTCCTCTCCTCCCCTCTCCTCTCCTCTCCTCTCCTCTCCTCTCCTCTCCTCTCCTCTCCTCTCCTCTCCTCTCCCGCCCCCACCTTTTCCCCCCAGCGGAGAGGAAGAGCAGAGACAAGTGATCAACAAGCCAAGGCACGGAAGATAGGGAATTGCATAGGTGGGTGTATTCTCCGTCTTCATTGTGAGTGCTCTCGCCCCGTGGTGGACAGTTTATTTTGTTTCGTTTCACGCTGTTTGCTCGACCACGCCGAGGTGTTTTTGTTGTCTCATCCCAACTCACTTCTTCTCCGAGCCTGCGGGTCGAGGTTTCGGTTGTGTCAGCGCAGCGGCAGCAGCAGCAGCAGCAGCAGCAGCGGTCGGCTAGGCTAGGCCTGAATCCTCCTCGCAAACACTTATGGACTTTGAAAAACAAGCCTAACAGTCTCCAGAATCGGTAATGGCCTGTCTCTTGGTGTTTTGTGCTCGGTGCTGCTGGTTGAGAATTGTTGTAGGTGGGAAAAGGAGTGAGTTTTAATTTGGCGAACTTGATTGTTGTAGCGCAGCGTTAGCAGGCTAGCCACCATAGCACGAGCTAATTTAGCTAGCATCGGTGTATTCCACTCGTTAGCTTGATGAATAACTTATCTAGAGTGGGACTTGGAAAAAGTTTAACATAACTTAAACATGTAGTTAAACATGGTCTACATAACAAAAGTTAAAACGGTCAATTATCCAGTTAACGTGACACTACATAGCTAACATCAATTTATTACATGAGTGGTGTAGTTTGAGGGAGGCTGGGAGGTGTATAACGTTATAACATTTCGCACTGCGTGTTTTCTGTTTGTGCCTTTAAACACTGAAGCAGAAAGATTTCACCAGAGCTTTCCGCCTGTTTTCTCCGACCTAGGAGGTATTCAGGACAGGTGAGAGTACACGGAAGTGACCGGCCAGCACGTCGCGTCACAGTCCGCAATTTAGGAGTCAAAGTCCAGTCTCGGTTTACTTATCAATTTCCTATTATGTGCTGTACTTGAATCGCCCACTCTCTGCAGACAGTCGTGCTGCACGGTGCATTTTAGGTGACTATCCTCTCAAGGTGTGTGATTTTTGGCATATTGCCTTTTGAATTCTGTTCATTTTTGCGTGTCTACTGTGAATAGACAATGTTTGGTGTTTCAGTCGCTGCCTTTTGATGCGGTCTGCCAGGTAGAGGAGGGAGACACGATTTGTGGTGGTGGTGGAGCGGCGAGGGACAAAAGCAGGAACCTGTTGTGTGGGTCTGGATCTGTGGGGTGTGGTAAGGTGGCAGTCCTGTTTGTTGCTTCATTATTTCAGTCCCTTGTCAAGAGGCTTGCAACCCAGACACCCTCTCAGTTTACAGTTGTTCAGTGTGACTTGGCTGAATCTGTTTCAGTGGATCACTCCTGGATTAAGCTTGCTGGTTTCAGTTTGTAATCACGATCTTCTGTAGTTTCAGTGTGTGACGTCAGAACAACCTGAGATATGTTTGACAGCTTGTCTAAAGTAACTTTAAATTGTTGATTTGCAATGATATAGTCAGCTGATTGGTGAGTTACAGTACAGGATGGACATGCCTGGCATATTCCTCTAAATACCCTGCAGGCATGTCTGCTTTGACCTGCTGGGACAGAGATGGAAGAGATTGTGAGCAAGTTTGGACAAGCTGTTTGCTCAGAAATGCCCCCTCTGCAAGATGTTAAAAGGAGGGGCAAAAAAGTCAAAAGTTGGACATTTCTTTTGGTGTCTAGAATTTGTTCCTAGCCATTTTGTCTGTGGGGGCTGAAGTCTTGTTGCTCAGCCAGTTCTTTTAACCAGGGCTATCATTTGTGAGTCCCTGTAATGACGGGCTTTCAGAGCACACCACGGGTGTGTCCCTCTGACACACAGAAGCTGGGGTTTTCTTATATTTGCTCCTCCTCCCTGTCTGTGTCTCTCTCTCATTCTCTGTTCGTCTCTTTATCTCACCACCTCCAACGGTTACACCTGCAGTCATGTTTTTATTTGAATGGTGAGCACGTCAGCACACTGCCCATTCAGGGGAGGACATGTCAACTGTGTGATAATATACACAGAGTGAAATCAAAGTGCACAGACTTTTCTAAAGCCGTGGAGCTAAACTGCCGTACAGCACCCTCGCTCAGTGCTGGTGGTTAACTTCTTGGAAAGCTTGAGAGCCAGTTTGCATTTTTACTGCAGCAATTTAACCAACTTCCTTGTTAAGTGGCGGTCACACTGTTTGCAGTTCACCGGGAGTAAATCTTTACTGACTGAGTTTTTTGTTTGTTGGACCATTTTTCCATAATAGCGATTGACCAGGAATTTTCATTATTTTTTGTTTATTATTTTTACATGAGTTTTGAAGTGAAGTCTAGACAGGGAGCTGACATATATCAACTAAATAAGATATGAAAATGTTTTACAGCTGGGTGACAATGCAATATTTTCATCTGTTGACTTTCAGTGGACTTGTGATAAAAACATAATGTGTTACTGTTATACAAAATTTAGTTGTCAGAGTTAACGATTATGAACAAATTGTTTGGTCTTTGTGGAAACTCACCTAGATATGGATGAGTCTCGTCCTGTGATCGGTTAGATTATCACCTAATCAGTAGCCACTATAATTAATCATTTGGCATTTGCTGTGTGACATACATGTGTGTTCTTTGTGTCCTTTTGTAGAGGATATAGTCACTGAGGTCAAATTCACTACAAATAGGGTGCGATGGCCAAGCAGCTAGTGCAGTAAAGCTTTATCATGATATAACAACAGAAAATCCAGATGAAATCCATCCTCGTATCAGTATTGTATCCAGGTATCTCCTTGCTCTAGTCAGTTGTGAGAGCACTTGAACTCACTGGTCCAGTTTTTCCCTCTTTTCTGCTCTCTCACTTACAGCTGCCTGGACGTTTCCTTCCTCACCAAGAATAGTACGTTGGTGTCCTGTAGATTAGACAGCTGGCCCTTGCAGAGGTCCCTGAGCAGTCTGTGTGGAGTGTGTAAGTGAATTTGAGTGTGGGTGGGCGTGTGTGCATGTGTGCTCTCTCTGCAGCTACCACACTGTGCCCACACTGCAGGCCACATGGGAGAGGGGTGATGGGAGCGGGGAGGGTAGTTTCATGATTTCAAGTCAGGATGGTAAAGGCAGTAGTCGTTGGACGTGGGCCAAGGCTAACACACGCACACCCACACACACATACACACACAGAGGCCAAATCTCTATGTGACCATTCAAATGAGGCTGAGTCAGCGGAGCATTTGGCCAAGCCACAACAGCATTTTGCCATAGCTTCACCGTGTGTGTGTGAGTGTGTGCGTGTGTGCGCGTGCGAGTGTGTGTGACCGTGTGTGTGTGTGTGTGTGTGTGTGTGTAGACTGGAACAGAATCCATGTCACCCTGCCACAACCACCAGTGACTAAGTCCCTGAAATAGCAATGATAGCATATGATAATGAAGGAATACAATGCAGCCACAATACTCAGTTGGCATTGGCTGATAGACGAACACACTGACTGTGAGTGTGGTCTTCAGTGAGCAGTGGACATTAACAGTGCGTGTACATCTGTGGTGTTGTGTGTTGGCTCAGGATAGTAAGTGGCTTAGTAGTGTAATTCCAGGGCTATCCCATTAGCAGACAAGATTTAGCGTTGCTGCTAATGGCCTTACAATAGATTAATGACTAATGCCCGGGCTTTAAGTGGCTAAAGCCATTTAAAACTCTCACAAGCAACGGCACCCTGCCACAAGAATGTTAGCGGTGAGGCTTGCATAGCTATAGAGGTTCTGTGGGTCTGTCTGTCTGTTGCATTTAGGCACAAGAGACTTTCTTCTTCTATGGTCTCAAAAATGTGTTGATGTTTTGACAGAGCTGCAAAGAAGAGCTCAGACTGAGGTGTATTGACTTATCTGCTGTGTGGTGTCAGTGTTTCATCTTTCATGGTCCCCAATGTAAAACTTGACGACTGCTCTAGGCAACTTTCACGACACAGCCGACATTTATTCGTTTTCTGCCACATTTTAGTCACCTGTGTTTCTTTATGTGTGTGGGATTTCAGCAAATAACTGCTGATATGTCAAGGTTTACGTTTAACTTTGAATGCACTCAAAGCTTTACACAGAGGCTACATATACCCACTTGAAATCAATTCAAAATGTTTTTCAATTTGTTAGCATTATCCACTATAGAAGCACTTTGTTGGTTTGTGGTTGGCCGCCCTGATTGGGTCAGAGAAGGTTACCGCTCCCACTCTCCCTTTTACAGGACTGAAGTGTTTGGTTGGGAAGAAAATACTTTTGTGTGAGAGATGGATGAGAGCAGCACAATGAAAGAGTGAAGGGCTCCCTTATTAGGACAGCTTCCAACAGCTGAGACAGGATATGACACGCTAAATCTCACTGTGGAATGTATGACAATGGCTGTGTGTGTTTGTGTCCGTGTGTGTTTTTGTGTGGCTCATCTGTGCCTCTGTCTAACAATGTATGTTTTATTTTCCACACAAATGAAAAGAAACAAGGAGCAGCATTAACTTCACCAGAACTTGCCACAGCTCTGTTTGAGTATTCAAGGATAAAATCAACGTCAGCCACACACACTTACCACCTTTATTTAGTCTCTGACCCACATACACACTCACACTCTCACGGCTGTGAACACACACTCTCGCTGGTGTATGTGCACACTCAGACTTAATACAGGAGCCTTTGTTCACTCTGCCAGTCCTGTGTGCGCGGATGGAGAGCAGATTTGATCTACATGAGTCAGTGAACTTTGAAGTAGAAAATGGTTTTTGCCCTGGTTTGGAGATGAGCCATGCTCATGTCATCCCGTTATTAGACAGACACTGCTGAAGTAATCTTCCACAGATTCCTCATTCCTCCCTCACCAGAATGTCTGAGGGAAAGGACTTTGTCATTGCCTTAATTTGGGATGGAGTGACGTTCATTTATTATCATGCCTCTGTAATTAAGCCTTAGGTCATCTGTGGCATGTGTTTAGACTGCATTTCCTTCTTTAAGGCCAGTTTGATGTTTAAAATCAAACTTTTCTTCTTCCTTTCTTCGCTGTTTTTGCTTAGCTTGTTTGCATGCACTTTTCTGTATGGCTTCACAATGAATCATTGGTATTTGTCTACCATGATATATTGCTTCGATAATAATGGTTATGTAAGTCAGCTGGTTATTCTGAAATTCAAGTTTCACTATGTTGTGTTCCCTTCTGGTGAAATTTACATTTGAATAATCATTAAACTCTCCATGTAAGGAAGGTGACATTTCAGGAGGAGCAGCAGAAAGGTTCTATCAAGTGGAAAAAAAACTGATCAACTTAATGATCAAGAGTAAATCTGTTCTTATGAATTTGTCTGATATCACTGCAGTTTGATTGTAAACCAGATGGAGCTTAAGTTTTCCCATGTATTAAAGTTGTGTCCTCAAATAATAAAAGCCCTGATTATTAATCTTTTTCAGCAAAGAGGCTCCATGAGACTAAAACTGTATTTTTTTCATTCTTGTGCAGCTCTTGGTCTCTGCTGCGATTGCACTAATTTACTCTGAAGTGCTGAGTAAAAGCCAAATGTATGATAAAAAGGTCATTGACCAGCTCCAGTTTTATGACTTTTCCTGTAATTTTAAGACTCATTTATTCCTGTGAGTTTGCAGAAATAATAGCAGCCAAGCTATAAAGAAATGGCCCTCATTTAATCTCCTGTTACAGTAAATGGATGGCATGCTGATGAAATACCATCCATATTCTAACTAGTAAACTGCACTAAGTATAATATAAAGTGGATATTGCATTTCTAGATTAATTTTAATCAAGCATTTCAGCATTCATCATTAAATGCACATCGGTAGAGAAAAACGAGGCTTGTCCCCTTTTTCCTTGCTGTGGAGAGCAAACAACCTCAGTTCAAAACACCTCTGGATTTTCAAATATGGTGTAACCTGATGGTGTGATACAGTCTCTGAATAAATCCTCTGAGCCCTCTCACACTCGTTGTCTTCATCCTTCCTCACTTGCTCTGCATCCTTGGAATGAAGTGAAGTGTTAACAAGCTCCGCACGCTGCGGCTGAAAACATGCTGTAATTGTCTCTCGTCATGTATCTCACTTTCTCTCTATTTTTAACCTTGCATAGCAGAAGGTGACGAAACGCATTGAAAAAGTGAGAGTAGTTCACTTCCATCCCTGCTCTGCTCATGCTCCTCTCCCCTTGAATTTGAATGAATAATCACTTTTCTTTTTTTTTTCTCCGATGAATTCTCAAGTGGTGAGCTCTTCCCTTATGCCTGCTGTTCGTCCTCGCTGTGTTTCTCGCTTTTTTTTCTGTCTCTAGTCACGTTGTCTCTGTACCTGCTACTTTATCTCCCCAGTTAGTTCTCTCTTCCCTCATTTATCTTCCCCTGCTTTGCCTCCCTGCGTCAGCTCCTGCCTAAATATCAACTTAATTAGCACTTCTTCACTGTGTGCCTTCCTAGATCTGCACTGGGCCTAGGCCCTTCTTTATACCTCTGTACTTGGGTGTTTCAGTCTTGCTGTTTGTCTGTTCTTTGATGAAATCCCGGTGATGGTTGAATCTCTTCCTGCTCTCTGGTGTTGACCCTGTCCTGTCCTGTCCTGTCCTGTGCTCTGCTCTCAGCGTGTGAATGGAGCAGTGTGCGAGTACGGCCTCCCTGCTGGCCTCGGTGCGGGAGCAGGAGAGGCAGTTTGAGATGCTGAGCCGAGCTCTGGAGGAGGAGCGGAGGTCTTGTGCCGGCACCCTGCCCCGCCCCCTCCCCAACATGCAGGTAACATGGAACAAACCCTTGCCCATCCCCACCCCCACACACACTTTCCATTGAAAAGTCCCTCGGATTCACTCTTCCTTGACCCGATGTCATCCAATGTCATCTCCATGGTCACCCTCCATCCCATCAGTGTGGACTGGCTGGATGGCAGCAGAACCCCATCGAAGCCTGGGGAAAAATATACCTCCTCCTGTGGGTTTTAATCAGGCTGGACTTTTGATGCTCACTTGAAATTGACCTTGAGTTTTTGAAGTTAAAAATTGAGTCAAACAAATTGACTAAATCCCTTTCCAATGAAGCCTTTGTGAGGAGGTAATTTACACCCTCTGTTGCTCCTTGCAGCTTTTAATCCTGCATTTTTTCCCTCCTCCATTAGTGTTTCTCAGAAACATCCGTGTCTCCTTCGAAGTCAGTCAATCATCATCATCATCATAATCATCATCATCATCATCATCATCATCATCATCCCGCCTGTCAAACTTAACAACAAAATACAACACTTCATCTTTGTCCTCACATGTCAGTTGGCGTTTGCATGCAGAGAGACGTCTTCTTTGATATTTAATTTTTTGTCGTCATTTCCTGGACCATCATCAAGAATTTACCCGTGCAGCTGCAGTGTGCCAACCACCCGGTTTATTTATAGTTTGTTTGATTTATTTCTGGTGTAAGAAAATCGTACCTCAGCTGCTTTTTCAGTGCAGCAGAGTCCATTAACTAGGACCACAGTCCAGGCAGACCCAGTTCATCTGCTGTGATTCCAAATTAAACTCTTGATTTCCAAGTCCGTTTTACAGCTGAAACATGTTCTGCCGTTTGCTTACACACCTTCTTTATCATGGCTGATTCAGTTACCAAGTTCAGAGAGTCATGAGTGACTTCATGCTCTGAGTTTACCTGACAGACAGACATGCAGGCGCACACACCCATGCGCGCTCATTCTGTCACTTCCTTATTGACACTCTTGGCCATTAGCGTGCGTGAATAACTCGGCATACACATGTACACATACACACTTTTGGCCCTGAGGCAACCTTTGAAAATAAACAATCAGGCTCTCCCAGACACTCACTTTCTGTCTGTCTATCTGCCGCTCTTGCATGTAGGCTCGCATTCAACCAGGACACATCCCAGTCCCAGGTGATTCTTGTGGCTGATAAGGAGCAGAAATATAGGTAGAGTGTGTGTATTAGTGAGAGCAGGAGAGAAATGTAGCTAGTGCCGGTTCTTATCTCCGTATGTGTTTACATAGCCCAGAGGCTTCGGCATGCCTCTGCCACTCTCCCAGGCAATGCAACACGACCTCAGTCATTAGTGACAGGTTCCCACACGCTCACATCTGCCCGGCACTTTCTTACTGTTCCCTCTGACCGAGCCTTAATCTACCTTAAAGAGCGTGCTCATTTGCTTATGGTGTGTCTTCTTAACTTGGTCTGGGCTGAGTTACACTTCAACAAGGTGTCATTGCCCCTCCGGGAAGTAGTTCCAGTTCTCACCAGGTTATTTCTGTTTTTTAGATGTGAAAATACATAATTTCTTTTAGTCACAGACGACTGCATTTCATCCTTGAATCAGTGGTGAGCAGTTCCCCCCAGGCTGTGCCCCCTTTATCCTCTTATGTTGTGGAGATAAAATTGCAGAGATGGCAGTAGAGATACTTAGAGCTCCCCCTGTGGCTGGAATGGGAAGTGCACCACACCCATCACCACTCCGGGGCAGGCAATGCTTGTGGTGGTGACACACAAGAGACAGAGGTTTTATCTCTCTGTGGGTCATTATTCATTTCATTACTAGTTTTGTTCATCTGTTCAGTCCACCATCATAGTTCATTTATGTTTGTTCAAGTCTGTTGAATGAGTGTGTCCCATTTAACTACCTCATTGTTTGTGTTTATCAGTGAGGAGTGTATACATGAAAGCCTCTGTGTTGTTTGTTTGTGTTCATGATGTTTACATACCTGTGGAGGTCATGTAGTTTTATTCTTAGGGTTCATGCAGAACCCAACTTTAAACCGTCACTGAATTTCACTTCTTGCATAATTATTCTTTTATATCTGCGCGTGTGTGTCGGATCCCCTCATGTGTATTTCTTTCTCTCTGCAGAACGGCCGCATTCCTTGTGATGCAGACATAGAAAGGCTGACACTGAACGAGGGTTACATCAACGGGACACATCACGTAAGCACTCAGCAGAGCCCTCCCAGATCCAGCTGTTTCATTTTTAAGGTGGTTAACCCTCAGGATGCCCCATGTGAAACCTATATTTGTTATTTTTGTGTGTGTGCGTGTGTGTGTGTGTGTGTGTGTGTGTGTGTGTGTGTGTGTAGTTCAGGATGGAGCCTGGTCAGGTGATGCAGGAGACGTTCACAGTGCAGGAGGAACCCCAGGAATCCCAACCTGTCGTCTCTGTGGAGACCAGTGAAGATGGAACCACTCGGCGCACAGAAACCACGGTAACATGAGAAGCAAATAGAAATGCTCACTGCAGAGTGTGTGGTTTACATCACTACTGAAGTGACATGATGGCAGAAAAAGCTACAGATGAGTTTTGTCTAGGATGTTTTTGCAGCTGTCGCGATTGAGTGGAGAATATCCCTTTGGATTATATTTCTAACATACAATCTTTCATGCTTGTAAATGTTCAGCACTAACATCATTTCTCCCACCTCCCCTCTCCCTGCTCTTTAAGGTAAAGAAATTAGTAAAGACCACCACCACTCGCACAGTCATCCCCTCTGTGTCAGACACACTTTCCCTGGATGGTGGAGGTTCAGTGACAGGTATGGGGGGCTACACTACACCCATGGACCGGGTCTACAGGCAGGGACCCAGTGGAGGCGTGCCCATGGACTACCCCACTCACACTGTCCCCCGAAACTACCACTATGGACCTCCAGGGGGCTATGATGAATACCGCACTGGACCTCCATCTGAGACCTACGCAAGCCTTACCAGGGGCGCTCGCATGGATGATCGCTACAGGTACCATGTTTGTTGAAACTGTAGGATTCAAGCCATCAAAGCAGAGTAGACAATAACTTGTCACAGTTTAACTGGATAATCCTTTAGCCAATATTTCCCCTCCCTCCAGTCTCTTCCTCACCCTCTGCTTCCCTCTCCTCTTTAGACCAGTCCATCCAGATGGATACAGAACGCTGGATCCAAGCTACAGAGCCCCCAGCAGGAACCAGCTGGATCCGTATGCTGCTCAACCACAGGTGTGTACAACAATCATTGCATCGCTTGCTTTGCTGCTTTCCTTTTAGCAGGATTATAACTTGCTCTGCTGACACTTGGTGATTTGTTTCTGTGATGTATGTGAAGAATTGAATAGGAGTTCAATAGCTATAGGTTTTCGATTGGGCTTTTATCTTGTATTGCTAGACACTAATTCCTGTCCCCGTGTAGGTTGGCCGTATGGGAAGTGCTATGGAGCTATCCTCCATCCCAAGGTTTGTTCCAGAGCCTTACGGTCTGGAGGACGATCAGCGCAGCATGGGCTATGATGAGCCTGACTATGGCATGGGACACCCAATGCACTTCAGCACCATTCCCCGCAACCACCATGCATTCCCCCATGGGCCCCCACGCAGGACCGGGTGAGTAATGTGTGTTTTTGTGGTGACCCATCTGTGTTTAAGCGATGACTAACGTCTGGATGTATGTTCTTTATGTATACACTGTGTGGATTGTCTGTGAGTCATCTCTGAGAGTGAAGTGCTCAAGATAATTTTCTTCCATATTTACTGAAATGCTCAGGAAAAGGTGAAGTAAAGGAAAAAATTCATTGTGATTTTTATTTGAATGATCCAGTATTGACTCTTAAAATCCCAAGATCGATTTTTGCATTTGCACCTTTTCTCAGTAAACATGTACATCTGCAATAAATGTGTCATGTATATGCAGTGGTTACTTGTTGGGACTGGTTCAGTTCGGGCTGCATGATGTGTAATATATTTACTATTACTATCTACTTAAAATGTAATGTAGTTGATAACTGCTGTATGAACTGCCTTGGCTCATGACAGTTCCCTAAACTGTGACATAAACCATATCAGACTATGCAGACCTGTTGCATTTTACAGGACTGTCATGACTCAGGGTGGTGTGCCAACTCTAGCTATCTCATAGTGAATCTAGAGATCGCATCTACCAGACGGATGAAAACACTGCAACCTGTTTTGAGGTCTGGGCTTGTCCTTGTTGAAGAGATTTTATCTCTGGCTACAAGATGCCAAGCCTTGGAAGTTAAATGAACAGCATGTGGATCTACTTTAGTCAGTCTGTTTAGCCAGCTGTCTGCAGGTATCAGGCTGAGGTGCTGTCAGTGCGAACAGTGCAGATGATTTAGAGAGCAGACTTTCAGTTTCTACCCTGTCTGTGTTCACATTGATCATTACAGTGGATGTCTGTACTATGTAGAAGCATCTGCTACTGACAGTACATGTGTAGGTGTGTGGAGTAGCATTTTACTTTTTTTTTTTTTTTTTTTGCATAATGACAATGACCTAGTGTTACAAGTTTTTTCTCACAGTGGTAAACAGTTTTAAAATCTGGAAACGTGTTAAAGGTTTAGCCTATAATGAAGAACTTTACACAGTTTCATATTCAAGGAGACAACAGTGTTGCTCATTCGTTAAATGCAGCAGAAATTTAAGATCCCCGGAGAAGCTGTATTCATCTGATTATAACTGAACCAGCAAGAATCAAATCAAATTGAATGGGTTTGAAATGAGTTGATTCTAAATCTTATTTAATTGGGATATCAGTGCCAATATCCAGCAAACTCCGGTATCAAATTTTCCTTTGCTTTTGTATTTATAGATGACTATATGTCGTCAATAAGTGTGTACGATCTCATATGTTCTTCCCCCTCATCCTCAGGAGTTATGAGGGCACCTTGGACGGTGACATGAGCGGTCCAGGTGACATGTACTATTGGGGTGGAGGAGCACCTCTGGCCCAGGGTGAAAGAGGAAGCATGGCCTCATTGGACAGCACTCTAAGGAAAGGTCCAGGCCCCGGGGGCTGGCGTCAGCCAGAGCTGCCAGAGGTCATCGCCATGCTCAACTACAGGCTTGACCCTGTCAAGAGCAACGCAGCAGCATACCTACAGCATCTCACCTACAAGAATGATAAAGTAAGAGACGCACACGTGAATTCACAATCTTCTTAATTTAAAGCTCTCTCATATAACTTACAGTTGAGAAGCCCTCACCTTTTGTTAGGAGCAGTTTAGTTCTCAAGAGTATGAGGGTGAAATTAAAGATGATTAATTATGTATGTATGCATGTATGTTCTAAAAATGATTGTGTGTGATGGCAAATAAAGTTCTACTAGAATGGGTTAGTTAGCTGGATGTGTCAAGATCTTTAGTTCAGGGATAAGACTGTGGAGGAGCTGTTTTAAAAACTAGACTGGACTTTACTTGACCCCCTCATCTACATCCACTGCTAACGTCCATCCTTTTGTTTTTCAGGTGAAGTCTGATGTGCGTCGTTTGAAAGGCATCCCAGCGCTGGTTTCTATGCTTGACAACCCAAACAAAGAGGTCAGTTTGGTTTTGTCCTCTATGGCTTTCACTTCATTCTTTACTTTGTTAGTGTGTTATAACTGGACTAGGTGGGGGAAAGTGAGGCTTAAAGGATGTAATGTATTTCTTATGTAATACTGAGACAATTCATTGGCCTGAGATGAGGACAAGGTTAGACGTGACACTCCACCTTCATATCAAATGCATGAGAAAGAGGAATAAGCATTACGTATTTGACTTCTCTTGGTTAAATCCTGGAGGTCAACACTTGTGCTAAATATGGTTTCAGCCAAAACATTCTGTGGCTTTTTTTTACGATTCCCTTTCATTTAGGCCAAGCGGTGGCAAAGTTTTGCTGATGTTTGTATGGGCATTACCAGGCAAACCACATCATGCATTCCACTCTCGAAGCAAAGAAGCATCTTAACTTCACATTTCATGCTCTACGGCCAATGACAAGTTTGAAGTCTGGTGTGACTTGCTGACTGGAGAAGTGGGTCAGACAGAAATCCTCTTAACGTTTTCAAGTGGTTCCAAAGAGAGAGAGAGTGTGTGTTTATGAGTGTGTGTGGGGGTGGGGGGTGGGGGGGGGGGTCGAAAGCTGAGATACAAAATAGAACAAAGAGTGTGATGTCATGAAAACTTTTTCAAAATGTATGTGAAAGTGTATCAGAAACACACATGACATGGGATATTGATTATCTGCCGTTGATTAACTTGTTGCTGATATTAACATTGTTTTATAGTGAAAATAGGTAAGAAACGTGGCCAACGATTTCAACATTAATTATATGAAATTACTTGAATGAATAGCCCTGCCAAGAGCCATGTCATTTTCATACCACTATCTAACAGTTATGAGGGCATGACTCAGTTTTCTACTACTATGCTAAACCCTTGTAGGTGAAATAAGTGCTTTCTCTGTGATCCTCCTTCATGACTAATCGCTCATTAAACTGTTTCTGCTTTAGGTTCACTACGCAGCCTGTGGAGCACTAAAGAACATCTCATACGGCAAAGATCCAGACAACAAGATCGCCATCAAGAACTGTGATGGAGTGCCTGCTCTGGTCAGGCTGCTGAGGAAGACCCATGACCAGGACCTCACTGACACTATCACAGGTTAGAAGCACATATCAGAACACATCTATATAAACATGACTATCAAATGTTTCCTTTTAGCCCCACCCCTTAATCTTTATTGGCAAATAATGACAACATAAAATGATAAGAAAAACAATCAAAGCAACTGTTTGTTCACATTGTTTGAATTTATTTGTAGCTCTGTTGATGTCGCCATTTTAAGTGTTGTATAGTGTCAGTTTTTTTTACTTAAGACTTAGAAACAAAGCACATTTTCACATTTGAGGACCTGGAGTCGTCACATTTTAGCTTTAAAATTACTTAAACAATTTCTCACAAATCAGGAAACATGTCTGTCCATCCATCAAGATGTTATTTTCTCTAGGGCTGTTTTAAAGTGACAGTTGGCAATAGTGTGAGTGAGCTGCATTACTAAACTGGACATTTTTACATATTTAAGTTTTCTTGTTTCTCAGGGACGCTGTGGAACCTGTCGTCTCATGACTCTGTGAAAATGGAAATTGTGGACCATGCACTGCACGCCCTCTCTGATGAGGTGATGGTGCCCCATTCAGGCTGGGAGAAAGGGAGCAATGGAGCAGGGGGCGGGGAGGAGAACTGCAAGCCCAGACACCTCGAGTGGGAGACGGCCCTCACCAACACAGCAGGCTGCCTGAGGTAGGGGGAAAGCAAGGAAGGAAGGATGGAGGTAGTATCATAAAACAGATTAGACCTGTTGGATTTTAATGGAGGAAGGAAAGTAACTGTTCATGTGAAGCATTTTGTTCCACTAATAACCAGAGTGATGGTACAGTCAGTATGTTCTTATCAGAATAAACTGGGCCATATTGTCAGAAAATGTAATCGCACTTTATAAACCTTTGTTTGATCCATTTTAACAGATTGAAAACAACTGTGATTGCTGGGTAATAATCATATAATAACTGAGGTAAAATATACTTTCTAAAGTATAAGAATAAGCCAATGAGCACCATGAACTCACTGCAAGTCCATCAATTCAAAAGTCTGTAAGGGAATGCTCCATCTGGTTCATTGTGCATGTCAGAAGCCTTTTCTCTGGTTACTAGAATGTATACACATGATATCTTATTTAATTTTATATAGTTCTCATTAAAATGTTTTGGGGTTAAATGTCAGTTATTTGTTAAAGAAGAAATTCTGGCTGAACTGAAGCCTTACAGTAACCGGGAGCGATTAGGAGAGGGTGAAGAGTTTACAGGGAGGGGGAGAGTAGAGGACAGTGGGGCATTGACTTAAACAGTGTAAACAGTATGTTCTAGCCTCTGGGTCCGTTATCTATGCATTCCCCTTGACCACATGGTTAATTACAGTGTTCACTTGTGGGTGTAGAAAAGTTTGTGTGAATAACTTGGTGATCTTGAAGACTTAAAAAGTTTGGCATTCGCAGAAGGTGTCTGGACAGTATCGTTCAGTACACAGTATGACTAGATCCTGGAGTTGAAGACCTGATAAGATAAGAACGACAGATCATTACTGTTACATAGGGATGTCACGAGAACCAACACTTTGGTAATGTGTGACGATACTTGTCTTTCTAAAGTACCACAGGTACTGAAGGTACCGAGATAACATAGGTACTGGAGATGTGATTCTTCCAGGACTGATGAGGACAGTATGATAACACGACAAGTGTTTTAGTCAAACTTGAAGAGAAGAAGAAGGCAAGCACAGGAAACAATAACAACAACACAGGGTATTAACCGTAGTAACTCAGTCTGTCGAGCATGTGTGAGAACACTGTGTCTGCAGCAGCCTCTGTTGTTTTCTGGTTTTAAATGTGTTAAATGAATATGGTATCTTTGGTATATAATGTTATACTGAGAATGCATCAGCGGTATGGTGATCTTAGTTCATGCTTTTTCTTACCTATATTTTTTGTTTTTATATACACTCAACATTGACATTTCTTCATTGCACCTTATATACAAGTAGGAGAAATACATCATATCATTCATTCCCCTGCACAAAGAAGTGTCGGTTCAGTTCAGTGTGGAGAGGTTTAACACAAGCACTAGTTTGAACTCACTAAAAAGAAGAGAAAGATGACTGTTCTGTGCTCTCAGTAAACGTAGTCTAATAAGTGGCATATTAAAAAAGACTAGAGGAAATCCTTGTTTGACAAGTTTTGTCTTCAAGCATGATCATGATGATGAAGTCTAGTAGAGCTGTAGAGGTGAGACTCTTAACGCCTATGACATGTAGCTTCATAATGCTTACATCTATTTATACCTGTCTCAACACAAGGCTGAGCCATCTGGGTCAGATGACTTTTGTTATTCATTTGCCAAGAATTTTACACAAGATACGAATGAGATGGAGGTCAGCAACATACCTCATAAATACACAGGATGTGGTGAGCTCCATGATCACTTTGTAGTTGGCCAGCTTTGTGGTCAAACAGCAGCTGGCAGACAGAGGTAGGATTTTCTGGTGCTCATGTTTACTTGCCCAGCTGCTCTGTTATTGTGTCATATCAAAGTTTAGTGATGAGGTAGAAGATCTAACACTGATTAATCCATCTTACTCTGATTGAAGTGCTTACTTCAAAGTTAATTTTTTATTTCTTTCTCCTCTTGTGAATAGAGAGGATTTACTACACCTGACCTTAGAAATGTAGAAAATTTAGGGGGACTGTTGCCCTCTTATGTGCTGCAGTTGTAATTTGATTTAGTCTGTAGTTTAATATTAAAACTGTTGGCCCACTGCAACATGTAAATAAACTTCCTGAACTAAGCAGTGAAGTGAAATCAGGGCCCCCTGCTGCGAAGGGGAATGTGTCCTGTTATTGTGTGAGAGGGTGTGTCTGTCATGAGGAAAAACAGGCCAGCACAAAAGACGAAGGCTGAATATCATTCCACAGAGTTTTCTCCTTCATGGTCCTTTCTTTACGTCTCTTCTACATCAGTGAATGAAGAACTAACTGGGTCTCAGTTTTCCATCCATCCAGTTCTGTTAGATCTTTAAGTGGCACTCAATCGCAGAGCAATTGAAGAAATTGGTCCAGAGTTGTAACGTGATCTGGTCGAACTGTACTCTCTTTGTAAAGCAGTAGTTTTAACAGGAGTTTCATTCAAACAACTCTTGGGGATGTGTCCAGGCATTGTGTGCTGGAATCCCTTTGTAGAGACTCTTTCCTCTCCCCTTTACCCCCTTAACTGCCTTGTTTATTTCTTCAGCAGTTCACTCTGCTAATCCTTATTTTTCTTTACATTCTTGTTTCTCATCCTCTCAATTTTCCACTCGTCCAAAGAAATGTGAGTTCGGAGCGAAGCGAGGCAAGGAGGAAGCTGAGGGAGTGCACAGGATTGGTCGATTCACTCATGTACATTGTCCAATCCCAGATTGACTGTAAAGATGTCGACAATAAGGTTTGTGGATTTATTTATTAAACCTTTCAAGCAATTAGTTTCCTTTGTGGGATCAATAAAGTTTATCTTTTCAGTAGTGCTCACAGTTCATGCATTTTTTAAAGAATAAGTTAAACGTGAAGTGTCATGTTATCTACTGTGAATAGGTGATCTGATGAACTTATGAGAAACTTGGCAGGTTGAGAATTTGTATTTTGATAATTCTTCATTTTTAATTCATCTCTGTTCTCCCACCGTTTTCCCTCCGTCTTTGCAGCTGATAGAGAACAGCGTGTGTCTGCTGAGGAACTTGTCCTATCAGGTGCACCGTGAAATCCCTGGCTGTGAGCGCTACCAGGAGGCCGCGCCCATCAACCAGGGCCCTGCCCCCTCCAGCCAGAAGGGTGGCTGCTTCAGCTCCCGCAAGGGCAAAGGTAGGATTGCAGTGATGTCACTGTTTTCAACGGTGTCTTACTAGACTAATACTGACACACACACACACACACACACACACACACACACACACTTGCACAAACAAAACCACTCGCACAGGAATGTTAACAATTTCCCCAACTGAGAGGAAGCTCATGCTCTCTCCAGCTGCTCTGTTTGTATTTCACTGAGAGTATTGATGTGTTTTTTCTCAAATACAAACCTTCTTTCTACTGTTTTGTGGCTCTGCCAATGTTATAATAAAATTATTTTTCAGTGGCAAAGACCATCTGTCAACATTCATATTAATAATTCAGATACTATATCCTCCTTGCTAGCTTTCTGCCTTTTTCAGATTTTCTTTTTTTCTTGAATATAACGAGGCAGTGTGAAAAATAACACAGTAAAAAATCCACAAAGTCAGTGACCATCCCACAATATAACATTTTAGAAAAACAAATGTACAACAGACTGTGGGGCTGCCATAAAAGATTTTCATTATCAGTTAATTTGCTCAATATTTTTCTTTGAACACATGATTTGTTTAGTTAATGAAATATAGAAAAAAATTGAAAACCATATCCAATCCACATAATTTTCCAGAGCTGAAATGAAATGTCTTGTTTTGTTGGCCCAGCGGCTCAAAGCTCAAAGATTTTCAGTTTAGAGAAAAGCAGCAAATCCTCACATTTGAGGCTGAATGAGAGAATGTTTGTCTTGTAAAATGACTGAATGGTTAATCGATTATCAACATATTTGTGAATTTGTTTTCTTTCTGATGATTAACTATTCGTTTCAACTCTAAAATACTGCAAAATATATCATCATTGAGTAACCAGAACCCGGAGTTGATTGCTACTTTTCAATAGTAATCTGTACAGAAAAAATGTTCAGGTTAACTGTAATTAGACTTTTACATAGAACCAGACCAGCTGTTACAGTGTGATGTAACAAACAAAATTATACCACCACTGTATGAAAGAAGATTGCATCAGAGTACCTGCTGTAACCAAAAAATCTGTGATACTCATTGGGGGGAGCAGAAGAAATGTCCCGGGTCACTAGATATCGGTTTTTAAGTTTGATAAATTGCTCTTCTGTGTATTCATGATTTTCAGGTGTGATGCAAAAACATATCACAGCAACAACATCTCAAACTGTACAGAGTAGTTGGGATGTGTGAATTACATGAACTGTTGTGCGCTTTGATTCGCTTTATTTGGCCTTCACACTTGTCACGCATGTCACATTACTGATTGTGTGTGGTGGCAGTGGCGCTGTTGTGATGTAATCAGGTGTTGACTGGGTGGCTCAATTATGGCTGCTTTCCTCTTACTCAAATGCTCTCTCTTCCTCCTGTTCTGCCACTCTCTCCCTCTTCACCCCTTTCTCTCTCCTCCCTCCTCTCCATTTTTCTCTCCTCTTTGCGCGCTGGGCTACAGATGAGTGGTTTTCCAAAGGTAAGCTCTTTACCTCTGTATGACTGCACTTTGCTTCCGCTGCCTGTTGTCTTAGTGTTAGCAGTAGTTGAGTAGCTGTAGCTGAGCTAACAGGTTGGAGTATTGTCTAAGTACTAACATGCACGCCTCCTCCTCACTGAAAGAGTTGTAGTGAATTTCTCAGAAGAGAACATGCATCTCAGTTTTTGGTTGGTTTCTGTTTTCCCCTGACAACGCATATCTAACCAAACTTAAAAAATACTAACAGTAGATATAGTTCTCCAAATGAATCTGTCATATTTAGATGTTATGTGTTTCTAGGACTGTAACGTTGATATTGCTTTCCAGGTAGGAAAGATGAGGATACCGCTGCAGATACAATAGACATTCCAAAGAGGACCACACCTGCTAAAGGTAATTACTGACTCACTTTCACTTTCATTATTTGTATTGTACGAGGAAAAAATATGCTTTTGCTCATAATCTTTGTTACTTCTGTCCTTCTTCCATACTTCTTCGTCTTTCCCCCCTCTGCTTCTTCTGATTATTTCCCATCAATCACTCCTTCTCCTACCACTCTCTCCCTCTTTCCTGTAGGCTATGAGTTGTTGTACCAGCCGGAGGTGGTCCGCATCTACACCTCTCTCCTAAAGGAGTCCAAGAACCCCACTGTGCTGGAGGCCTCGGCTGGAGCTGTTCAGAACCTGTGTGCCGGCCGCTGGACTGTAAGAACTGTTATCTGTTATCATCCTTTTCCATTCTATGACACCAACACTCCCTGTGCGTCGTAACTCCTATCCTAGAATCTGAGCCAACATGAACCTAGACCTCTGCACAGCTCTGACAGCGTACTCCAGGTGCTTTAAATCTACTGTATGACCTCTTTGCTGACTTCATGCAAATTTAGCCAAAAATGGAGCTTCGTGCACTTCTTTCTATGGTTATATTTCGAGTACATTCAGATGGCAGAGGGTAGAAAAAATTAGTAATTAAAAATTGCAAAGAGAAACCACCTGGAAAATGACTGTGCAAATGTGTGTTTTACTTACTAGTGGTGTATAGTGGCAATTATAAAACTTGAAAACCGTGGAAGAGACAGTGGTGTGTCTACTCAGGAGCGCCTTCAGCATGTGTTGGTTTGATCGGCCCATGTGTGTGATGCAGGATGAGCATCTGAATAATACACTTCATGAAAATGCAGTCAAAGTTTTTCCACTGTCATTGAATGTTTTGCTCACCATTCATTTTCTATATTCACTTATCCTGTTTAGGATTGTAGGAGGACGGAGCCTATCCCAACATGCATTATACCAGAGGCTGTGTACACGCAGGACAGGCCATCAGTCTGTCACAGACATATTATATAGTCCCTTAATCTAATAAAAATGTGTCTTTGTTCAGTATGGACGATACATCCGTGCTTTGCTGCGCCAGGAGAAGGGTCTACCCATGATGACTGAGCTGCTGGCCCACGGAAACGACCGTGTGGTCCGAGCCATGTCTGGAGCCCTCCGCAACCTGGCCATTGATGCACGCAACAGAGATCTACTGGGTGAGGCTTAGAGTGTTTTTTGTGTGTCTCAGCAAGTCACATTATTTAAAAGTACCATTTTAACCGGGGGAGTACTAGAGAGATTTATAGTATCAAGTGCACAGTGTCAGTATTGAAGTGTGCTTTGATGTTTTAACCACTCCTGTGTTGTTAGGTAAACACGCGGTGCCTCACCTGGTGGCCAACCTGCCCGGTGGTGGTCAGAGTCAGCCGGTGCGAGGACTGTCAGAGGAGACGGTGGTGTCAGTATTGAGCACGCTTCATGAGGTGCTGGGCTCTAGTTTGGAAGCAGCCAAGACCCTCAGGGCCTCACAGGGCATTGAGAGACTGGTGCTCATTAACAAGGATGGGTAAGGGCTGATCAAGGATTTTGAGATACTTCTCTGTTCGCAGTTTTGAATTACTTGCTCTCTTTATGGGTCCTTTATGAGTGTCATCTTCTTTTTAATTCCCTGTCTCTGCCTCTCCTGTCCACTGGGATCATCAGTAATCGTTCTGAGCGGGAGGTGCGTGGCGCTGGCCTGGTGCTGCAGACAGTGTGGGGCTACAAGGAACTGCGGCGCACTTTGGAGAAGGACGGCTGGAAGAAGACGGACTTCATGGTCAACCTAAACCCTCCCAGCAACAACACCAGAGCCAATGGAGGATATGAGGACAGTACCCTGCCGCTCATAGACAAAGGTGAGGAAGTGAAAGGGAAACATTTGCATGTGTAGCGGACATAACTGTCCATAAGTGTCTTTGTCCTTAGATCTTCTGTCTGTGTTGTTTGTACAGCAGCAAGTATTTGGCTTATTTTTCTGTTGATGATTTGTAATGCTGCATACAAACTATTCCTTCAAATTTAATAACCATCTGCGTTCACATACATTCACACACACACATTTATTGTGATTTTAATGGACTTGAATTTAGTCTTTGTGAACTATTTTTGCCCTTATTGCATGTTATGATTTTTGGTATTCCAGTACAAACTGAGCTGTGTCTGACTGCTCATGTTGCGTTACGAACAGTTATGACTCTGAATGGTCCAAAGTGCGATTTTCTCTGTCACTCCACAGTCATAACTGTGCTAGTGTTTCAAAGAACCGGCTCTTCTGTAGGAGTATCATGGTACCAGGTAGTTGGTCCTAATACCAGTGAAATTCTCAATATTGAATTTGATAGAATAGCATCTGTGGCACCGTTTACATACTGGCTTTTGATCTTCTATAACTTGTCCCTGATGATCTGCCAGCTAGCCTTGGTTGTAGGATTATTATACTGCCCTCCACAGTCCCAGAAGAATCACATTTCCAGTGCCTATGACATCTACAGTACCTGTGGTACTGCAGAAAAACAAGTACCTTCACATCTTCAGAATTTTGCCATCGACTTGGTGCCAAACTATCGGTTCTCATGGCATCCCTGCTCTTCTGAAATAATGTCTGTGCTCATTTCTGTGTGTTGCATTTCACAAGTAATTCCTATAATAGGCTGGCTTCAGTGTTAACTAAGAGTTCCAGTTAATTCTTACGTTTGTCTCAACCTGCTTGGCATGCAAGATATTTAAGGGTTTACCACACTGGGGCATTTCAGATAATCCCAACTATGGTTGTCCATCACCTCCATGTTTGTAAAACTTTCTTTTTAATTTGTTCAAAAGATCTTTTAAGCTCTTTGGCACTGACTTTAAAATTGACTAACTCCACCCATTACACACCAAAGTAACGTAAACTATATATTTGCAAATGCTAGCTGGCTCATGCCTGATACTCAGAAACACTTGCAAAACACTCACACACCTACACACTTCTGTCTTTGGCAAGAGATGCTCTGGCTGACTCTCTGAGGGAACTGAAACATTTAACGTCACAGACAAACGGTGACATTGATGCTTACTGTGTTTGTGTCCTCGATACACAGGCGGCAAAGGGGACCGGGAAATGATTCCAATGAATGACTTGGGACCAGGTGAGGGTGAAAACAATGAAGACACACACACACACTCACACACACACACACACACACACACACACACACACACACACACACACACACACACACACACACGCACGCTTTTAACACATTTACTTCTCTTCTTCAGATGCCTACTCCACACTGGACCAACGAGGGAGAAGGAACACTCTGGATAACACACTCGAACCTGCTGACAAAGATGCAGTACAGGTACACACTGGACACACACACACACACACACACACACACACACACACACACACACACACACACACACACACAAGCCCTGCATGAATTAACATAAACTCCACTAAATACTTCCTATCTCCCTTTCCTAACCCCAATATAACTTTATGTGCTTCCAACAGACAATTGAGAATAATAGAGCAGACAATATGATAATTTTCAAAAGTTTGTTCTTATCAGTAGAGCAGTCCTTCACAGGTTGTAACTTGTTATCATCTCCAAGTTGTTTGACTTTGCATTACTTTTCCTGTGAATTCGGGACACATCATTATCAAGATAAAAAAAATTGAAGTTGTTGGGAAAAAAATTCAATTAACTAGAAATTACACACCTTGTGGGTTTGCACATGTCATGATATATAGACCAATGTCCTCACTTCCAGCTAAAAAAATAACCGTGTGAACGGACATGCTCTCACACACACCCACAGACAGCATGTTGATGCATGTCTCGTTTAAGCACTCTGGTTGATGTGTGTCTTGCACATAATTTCTCACAGTGTTCTTTTTTTCCCCTAAAACATGACCTAACATTAAACTGATCTTTTGTAACCCTTCTTTCTTTTCCCATCTGATGCCTTATTTCCCTGCACATTTTTCTCTCTGTCTTGCTGTTGTTTCTTTTTCATGCTTTTCACATTTAACCCTCTTTGTTTACTTACCACCTCCTCTTTTGACTCTCTCTCCTTCTCTATCTCTTTCTCTATCACACACTCCTCCTCTCTATTTTTTGTCTTTCTCTCTCAGGGAGGGATGTATGGGGAGAGGCAGGCCTCTTTGCCTCTAATGGATTCTTACGATGGTTAGGCTACACCCACTGTCACACTGCATGTCACTGCATGGTATGTGTGTGTCCCCGGCTGCTCCTCTCAGCTCACTGTATGGCCTAGTATCTTAGTTATGTACTAAGAACTGTGACTATTTGTGTGTTTGACAGTGAACAGTGTTGTCAATGAGCTTCCATTGTACTGTAGTTGGACTGTTTTTTGCTCCCCCTGCTGGTGAAAAGTGTCAAGTGTCTGATTTTAATTCTCCTGGGATGTTATTTTAATTTTTTTCTCTGCGCTCTGCACTCTCTGCGCAGTTTGTGTCATTTTAATCTAACATGTGGTGACTTTGTTGCCTGCAGCCACTATTGTGTAATGTAGTTTGTACTGTGTTCTTTTTATTTTTATTTGAAAGCCTCTGCTGTGAATCACGGTTTGACCTCCTTACATTAGCTGCTGCACATAATCGATTCCCACACTTGTGCCTCTTTTCTTGCAGAAAAACTGATTGTGTGTATCACAAGACGACAGCCTCCTCCCACCTACTGCCCTTGCTGAACTGACAACGGGGGACCACTACGCTACAGATGGGACTAAACTCCATCCTTTTACACTCGACTCTTCTTTCCCTCCTTAACTCTTTTTGCAGCTTCCCTTCTCTCTCTCTTTCTCTCTGTTACATTCCTCCATCTCAGCTGACACTAATGAGACCACACGGAAAACTGATGTGGATCTACGCTCCCTGTGGACAACCGGATGTGACACTATGACCACTTTAAGCTCTGCCAGTCCTAAACTAAAAAAAAAAAAGAAAAGCTAACCACTCAATCAGATACTGTGGCAACAACACTACATCTCTACATGACAACACTATGACTTGCTTGGACAACACTAAAGCTCTCTTCAACTAAAAGCAGAGACTTTGGCTTCATCTGAGGACTTTTGTAATTTTTGGAGGTCGGAGGACAGACCTATTGAACTATTATTGAACTAATTAAAAGGAACTGTTGGGATCAGAAAAAGACTCTTTTTGGTGAAATTTTACATTAATGCTATTACAGTCTGTTTTGAAGAAACTGAGGGATGGTGTCATTTTCTCTCTAATCGTTAAATACAACAAGACATCATTTCCTACCAGTGTTTATCAATTAATCAGATATGTGTAAACCTTCTGCTTCTGTTTTGGTAGTGGTTGTTCCTCTTCTTGCTTCGCTCTGTACCACAGTAATGTACTTGTGCCAAATGACACGGCTACTGCTGCGACTGCCAATACTGAATGCAAGAACTTCACACACTCAGACTTTTTAACAGCAGCTACACTGAAAACTGTCACCTGCTTTGTTTTGTACGCAGTTTGTGTCGGTGACAGACCATCACTAAGATGCATGGGGATGCTGCATTTTCTGTATTTGATTGTGATCCATAGATATAAAGGGGACAGAATTACAGAAGAGAAATGATTGTCCACCTCGTTGGAATAGACAGTATAGTCTGTGCTACGTTTCTTTCTTAAATGTAAGCCCCTCTGTAATTTCTGGGGAGATATCACATGATTCAGTGGGTGCATTTCCTTGTATCCACAGGTCTATAATCTTATGAATGTGTACATACAAGACGGTCTCTAACAGTGGGCTAACTGGAGTGCCTCGCTCATTCAGGATAGATCTGATGGATGTGTTCAACATGACTTTGGTAACCAATCAAGGTGTCTTTTTCTCAGCAGGTTATTGGTTGAGAATACTGTATATGGAACTCAGCAGTTTTCTATTCTGCGAGAAAATGGAATATATGAACTTGTTTGTATGTGAGAGTTGATTCTTGTTATTGGGATTGTTTTTTTTTTTGTTGTTTTTTTTTTACGAGGTATAAAACTCTTGAGTTCTGTATAATTTACTGCTTCACAGACCCATAGCCTACCTGGCTTTAAGACTACAGAACAGTACATGGGATAAGACACAGTACTGTCTGTTTTTGCCCTTGTTTCTTTAGTACAGTGCTTTTTCTGTAGCAGAATGCATATTCTTAGTGCCGACTGAGATGTAGATACTTATTGAGTGGACGATTAAAAGAAGCACTGGGGGGGTTTGTGTCCCCACCTCCTCCCCTCCTTTTTTTTTTTTTTTTTTTTTCCCTAAATCTTTCCTTTGTTTTCCATGCCAATTGAAACAGGACAGAGGAAGCCTCATTTTCTCAAAGTAACAAGTTGCCTTCAAGAGTGGACCAACTAAAAGAAGAGAACAGAGGAGAGCAAGGGTTTGTGGTAGAAAATCTGTATAAGGAAGCATAGACCAGAATTTACTATTAGATAAAGTGGAGGAAAAAATAAAAGCACATTGAAACTATATATACAAGAGAATATTTGTTAATTTTAATGATTTTATGTATTTCTTTTTTATATTCTGATTTGGGTTTAATTGTTTTGGGTGCTCTGGGTGAACGCATATGCAATCAGTTTTTATGTTTTGATTGAAAACATTCAGTTTGTGTCTTAATGCAAAATAAGTTAGCTAAACAAAATCCTCCAACACACTCATCTGATACTGGAACACTAATGGATAAAATCAGATTCTGGGCTACACCTTAATCTCTGCCTTGGCTCTTTAAAGTTGCACATTCTCATTTATGAATGAATTATGTAACTAGCAATACTGTTTTTAATAAAAAAGAAAATGATTTCTCTGAGCTTTTGTTTTCTTTTGCCTCTTGTCGATCACAGTACTTCGTAATGAATCTGTGATGAGTAATTCATGATGGAAATAGTGTCAGTCTCCCTCTGACAGCGGCCGGTGGGTGTTGCTGTCTGAGCGACTGCGTTTTTCAAGATGCGCCAACAGTAGGGGGAGCCATGCTGAACATGTAATGGTTCTGTGACTTTAATTTACAGGTTTACGGCAACGGTCATTGTTTGGATTAAAGTTTGATTGCCTGAAACATCTGTACTCGCACAAGAGAGATATACCGGTAGGTGTAATTTCCAAGCTACAACTTCAGCTGCGTGTGTGAACTTCACTGAGTTAGCTAACATCCTTACTTCGAGTTGCACTGTTTGATCGTTCAAATGAGGTTAATTAAAACAACCTTCTAACGAGGTACTTTACCAAACTGTTGCTTATGAACGAGATGGACAATGCATATTTAATATGTCGAATAGGATTTTCCCCCATTTCTTTGCGAAAAATGTAGCTAGCTACTGTTAGCCACGTTTGACATATGATCTAAATTTTAGCAACAATTTAAACCTTAGCATAATTGAGGAAATATTTAGTCAAATTGTATCCTATGGTTAAAAGAGGTCGGCTAATGCTAACAGAAAACAGAGTAATAAGAGTTAAATGTTAAACTTTACCGTCAAAAGTCAATTGTCTGGCAGAGGGTTCGAGCAAGATGGCGGCATAACAATTATCGAGCTGTCAGCACTCAACTTGTATTTGAAGCATTTTAGACAGTGGTTGACAAAGTTTGGTTGGTGACGATTGTTGAAAAATGTTCTTTAATACATTCAGCCGTGACATTGAACTTGCATTGCACAAAAAAATGCCCAAGTATGTCAGAAATTAACGACGGAGTTCACAAACATTAACTCTGCCGGAGCGCAGTGGTGCTCTCACACGTGCTGCCACCTGCCACCTGCCACCTGCTACCTGCTCCAAATTAAAGGCTGATGCGAGCTGTGCCGAGTCGTCCATGCTTTGCCGTTGATTTTTGCATTGCACGCTCTCTTGTCTTAAGTTTGAATGAAACAGTTTGTTAAGTGTTTTTCTGTAAAGACAAACTTAATTTTTCATACTGACGTTAAAGTGGAAACAGCCTCATTAGATAATGTGATGAGAGTGCTGCAGTAAGGTAATTTATTTATTACTATAACTGACATAACAAGTAAAAGTCATTTACAATTTGCACAATAAAGTAGAATCAGATGGTTGATAAAAAGTAAATAGTAAAACCAAATCAATATTAACTAGTAAAACCAAATAAGGAAGAAAAGTTATAGACAGGTAGATTTTGAGTGGATGTACCACTGGTGCCAACAATACTGTGTATCCTTCTGTATGTGTCTTTAACAAACTTTTACCATATTCTTTCATCCAGGTCTGCCCTCACTCCATGTGCCCATGTGGACATGCGGAGGTACTGGTGGCCAGGTTTTGAGATGCAGCTTCTTGGTGAGCTGCAGAGACAACAAAACAGCGCCCAATTCTGTGATACCCTGTTACAAACTGAGGGTGAGGTGTATTGTATAATATAGTATTACAGAAAGATATAATAGAAAGCTGGTGTAGCATACTTGATGGAAAAGAAATCAAAAATAAATGTTGTTTCTCATCTACTCCTTTTGTTAAGGTATCTCAGTGCCAACCCACAGCTGTATCCTCGCAGCTCTCAGCCCCTACCTGTCTCAGAAGCTGTCAGCCTCCCCATCTCCTCCGTCCGGCCAGAAGCATCAGCTCCAGCTTCAAGCTGTTAAGGCCCAGACCCTGCTGAAGCTGGTCGGTCTGCTATATTCTGGGGAGGTGGAGGTAAAAGGAAGCACAGAGCAGAATGACGTGCTAGCTGCAGCCCGCCAGTTTGGGATTATAAACCTTGTAGAGGGACAGAAAGACGGGGGGATGAAGGAAGGAGAGAGGCAGAGTCCCTGGAGTTGCAGGGAGAATGACTTTCATGCAGAGGAAAGCAGAGGGAGGGATAAAAGCAGGAAGATGAGGGACGCACAAGTTCAGACTGAGATGGCTGGAAAGACAGACACAGATTCTCCAGTTGAAAAGAGAAGTTGTATATCTACAGGAACACAGACTGTCAAAGCTGGTGAAAAGTCAGTGTACAGCTCTATTACTCTGTCTAGCCAAGCTACACCTCCAACCCCAGAGTCTACGCCCTCTGTAGCTCAAAGCTTGGATTTTTCTGTCACACTTGAAAAACAGTTTTGCTCCACTTCTTGCCCAGTCATTCCCAGCATGCCCAGTGGAGCATCAAGCGATGGCGACTCTATATTAAACCGATCCTTCTGCAGTTTAATAAATCCTACGTCAACTCCAGTTTTGTGCAGTGAAATGTTGACCTTCCCTGTTTCTCTTAATGATGACGCCGAGTCCCCAAGGCGTCAGGAAGACAACAACTACAAGCAGTCTTCTGAGTCTGGGGACAGCATACAGGGCTTGGCTGAGGAAAGCACAGAACTGGAGAATAGGAAAAGAAATGGCAAGATCGTTGACAACAGAGAAGATAGAGAGCAGCCGAGCCAGGCTACCGGAGATGAGATGCCAGGAGAGGAAAGAGGAAAGTCAACAGAGAAGAGGTGTGTACAGGCCAGTGTAGGGTTGAAGAGCTTGGCTATGATGAAACAGCTGCAGCAGGTAATGGAGTCCACACAGATTTCTATCAAGGTAAGAGGAAGTGGTACATTTGGAATTAATTCTTTTTCATTGTAAAGTGTGTACATAAACCCTGGAGCTATATTGGGTGAGATTACCAATTGATCTTGTTAAACTAAAGTTTTTCTGATTGTGATAAAATGTGTGTCAGGCCAAATTGCAAAATTACAGTACACTAGTTTTCTAGGCTGTGTGATTAGAGATCATATTGTTTGGTTGTGACTTCCTGTCGTAGTGTATCATTTATTTTCTGACAAACACATTTTTCAGGGTGTCATAGACAAAATTTGAATCATATCTCCATTCCCCCTCAAGCGCAGTCACGACACTAAAAATGGCTTGTCAGTTCTACATTTGATGAACAAAGAAAAGCAAAAAAAAAAAGAAAATTTAGTTTCATGACAAATTATAATGACTCAGCTATGATGTGTCTGTGTGTGTGTCCTCAGACTTCCGTAACAAGTGTGTAGGAAGCCTCCTCTTTGTGTTCTCATCATCACCACCGTATTTTCTTCCCTCTGTGCAGGTGAAGCTGAGGAGGAGGACTAAAGGAGAAATGTGGGAGGTGGTGAGCATGCAAGACACAGATGATGCGTTGAAACAGGTAGGTTAGTGTGACAGTGAATTTATACATAAAGACACCCTTGTCACCCACTTCACTCTTGGCGGTGCAAGGCAGTGCAGGGACAGAATAATAAGAGTTGCTGATTTTTAACAGTATTTACTTAGAAAGGACACAGCAACAGGAAGACACACATTGGTTAAATAGACAGCAGCCCACGTATCATACATGCATTGTGTATACAAGGGCCAAAATACAAAGGCCTTCTAACTTTGAAATAAGTATATAACTAAATCACCTTTGCAGTCACAAAGCTGGACCATGTTAGCTTCCATGCTATTTACAAGTACAGTATTGCAGTGTTTCCCTCAGAATAAGATTCTATTATAGGTGGAAGCTGACCTTGGGGCAGCATGTTGGCTGCTGTCCTCCTCCTCCTCCTCCTCCTCCTCCTCCTCCTCCTCGTCCTCTTCCTCCTCTTCTACATCTCTCTCTACATAGGCTACAGCTTTTCCTTCCTGACCCTCTCTTGCTGCTTCAGCTGCCACAATCTGGACAAATTCAAAACAGATAGATTGGATAGTTAATCACACTGCTCAAACTGTTCAGCTTTGTGTATTCTTGTGTTTTCTTGTGCTTTGTTTGTTTTTTCTTAGCTATTCTGTTTTGCCAATACCTCTGGTCCAGACTGCCTTTGTGCCTCCTTAGGATGAGTCCTTTTAAATCTTAGAAAATATTGTTCAATATTCATCATCAAGTAAATGTAAGTAATTGTAGAAATAAATAAATAAATTGATAATTGTAGAAACACACAAATAAGTAAATTTATAACTGAGGTGTAAAAATACAGAAACAGTGTATGTGTTATTTATTATGGCATCTATCTATCTATCTATCTATCTATCTATCTATCTATCTATCTATCTATCTATCTATCTATCTATCTATCTATCTATCTATCTATCTATCAAGAGTGATTTCTTTTTATTTTTGTGAATGGAATTTTAAATTCATACTGAAATTAACAAAACACCTTGTTCATCTTTCTGTAGGATGGCTCCAACCACAAAAGGCCAGGCACAGACATTTCAAACGTCCCGCCTCCTCCCTCCACTGTCCAACCAGACTGCCATATTCTTCAACCTGCTCTCACCAACCCCCCCAGATCCCAACCCCACCCTAACACCTCCTCTGACTCCCAGCCACCCTCTAGTGACTGCTTCACCCCGAACCAAAACAACGGCATCGAAGCAGCTCCACTCCTCCAGCCTCAGGGCTCCGCAGAGGAGTCCGATGAGCAGATCGAGAAGCTGCTGGAGGACATCATGATGGGCCTCAACATCCTGCCCAACCTGGAGAGGGACAGCAAGAAGTCTCATTACCTTCAACCGAGCCATGACGGAGTACTGACTGTTCCCCAGATCCCAGCTCCACAGAATGATGCAGGGCACAGTCAGATGCACGCTGGCGTCAGTGCAGCAGGGTGTGTGTTTTACCAGGATTTGGAGACACAAAGTTACAAGTCATCAACAGATACAGGTATGTAGATGCATTAGTTTGCTTGAGATAAGTTTTTCTTACTTAACAGAAAAAGTTTGCTGAATCATAATATAAAGGTATTGATTTTATTTTCCATCAATTCAAATTTAGTATTAGTTATTATCTCATAACAAGATGCAGGTTTTTGTCTCTGTTATTGCCTTTTTGCAGAATCTGACTTGCATGCTAGAGAGTTCCTGCTGATGAAAAAAAACAGAGAGAGATTGATTAATTTGGATGACTAAAAAAAAATATCAGGCACATTTTCACTGTTTCTATATATACAAGCAAAACTACAATATTTACAGACTTTTTATTCTCTGAAACTGTCCAATTTGATTTGGGTGTTGAATCATGGAGGTCGATGTTTTCATGTTATCTGTAGCTTGTCAAGATACGTTACTCTGGATAATTTTGGACATTAAGAAAATACCAAATATTACTGGTTTGTTTTATTGTCATTTGTTTGTGTTTTATTTTGATTCCATCAGTACAACTGTGAAAAGTTAATATGGGCTGATACAAAATCATCCCTCCTTATGTTCAGATTTCCAAACTGGCATTTTCCCCATACATTTGGCCTTTGTGACCACATGGCTCACGCTAACTTTGTGCTTTTCCAAACAAGTCAAAAAAAACAACTCATGCAAAACATTGTATATCAGAGTAAGGTGTGCGAGCCTGCTACAGCTCTCCAAACAAATATGATTTTTACCTGAGCCATTTAAAAGCCAAAGCTAATACCATCAACTTTCTAGTTTTGCCCCAACACACAATTCCTCACAACTGAGAATCAGAATTAACAACAATTATCAAAATACTGTAGTTGCTATTTGATTTTCTGTCAAGTGACTAATAATTTCAGTGTCACTTGTTTTGACCTCTCTAGATTAAGAACAGAGCAATGCTGTTAAATTAACTCAGAATCTTGAATTGTTCAGTACACAGTGTGCTAAAGTGTAAGGCACTAAAGCAAACAGAAATAACCAAGATAACAACAACATAAAGTTCTATGTTATGTTCTATCTTTCGGTTTATGCTTCTGAGTCCTCCACCCCATGAGCACTTCTCATTTTATCACAACAACAGACTTGGTTGAAGCTGATTTCAGTCTCAGTCCACAATCTAAATACCCACACTGTCATTTTCCCTCTACCCCCCCCCCGCTAACACCACCTCAGCTTTGTTAATTCAACATGGATTGATGGCAGTCTTCTCACCTGTTGTACAGGTATCCACTGTTGTTTCACAGCTCAGAACCAGTCCAGCTGCTCAAGCCTTTCATCTGTACTACCAGATTCAGTGCTAATCCAGCAACAGCAGGAGAGCTCTCTGCAGAATCACTCATCTGTCAGATCCATGTGGCAGAGAGAAGGAATGAGCCATCAGAGCATGCCACTGTCCAAAAGTCAAGACTGTCTACATCCTGAGCCAGCTATGACAAGATCAGTTAGACCCTCAGCTTTCTTCTCCGCTGGGCAGAAACTACATTACCCAGCGTTCCAGGAAGCGTCTTCAGAAGACAGTCAGCACATCCTTGAGCTTTTACCCCTGAATAATGAGACACAGTCAATGCATTCTCTCTGTTTACCTTGCATGGACGATTTGCGGCTTCCTCGATGTCTGTCTCCATTAGAGCTGTGTACCTCTTCAACAGAACAACAGCCTGCCCTCAACAACCCATTGAACCTTGGTGTTAAAATTCAGCAACAGCCATCTCTATATGGGCGACCTTGGCTCAGAGAAAATCCTGATTCACTACAATTTCCTCTCAGCGCCATCATTCGCAGAGAAAATAAAAGTGCATATTTACCACAGGATACAAACTGCAGCTGTTGGTCAAAGCAATGTCAGGGAAATCTGGAGATGAATCCTGAATCTTCTTCTGCAAAAGAGGTGGAAGAGAGAGAAAGGGTGTCTGCTGGTCAACAAAACGCTACGGAACTGAAATATGACTGTACGAAGATGAAGGATGGTGACACTACAGGTGCAATAGCACCTAAAAGGAGGAGGACAAGGCGCACCAGTCATCCACAACATGCTGCTGCTTCTCTCTTGTCATACAAAGATGTGAAAGTCAGTGATGGAACAGAGACTCAAATCAACTTGAGTGTTTGTCAAGTCAGTTTGTCAAGCAATAATGTGCTGGCGAAGGAAAGAGAAATGGCCACCAGCTCTCTGAACATTCAGTCCAAATTTGTAAGGAAACCAAATCAACCATCATCCATCAGGGAAAGTCTGAGAGAGAAAACCAGAGGGTGTGGGGTGAATACTGCCCTAACTCGGATCAGAACCAGGGCTTTCTTGAAAAAAGCTCAGGAGTCAGGTAACACAAGCCAAGAAGCTTCTTTATTTGCAAAACCCGTGGCGCACAGAGATAAGACAGCGAATAAAGAAGGAGTCAGAAGCCAGAAACGTGGAAGACCGGCAAAAATACAGCTTGAAGAGCTTACCGCTCCGAACAACAATCCTCCTGCTGCTGTTGTTGATAAAAATAACAACTATGAAGAAAGTCAGCAGAATATGGACAAAAATTTACCAAAGAAAGAATTGGAAAAGGAGGACAAAACAGAGCAAAGGTGCAAAAAAAGGAGGATAAACAGAAGTACAGAAGTGGAGGTAATTCCACTGAAGAAGGCCGCAAGCACTGAGAACACCGGCAATGCTGATGCAGACGCTGAGATCATCTCAGACATAAGAAAACCTGGGACAACTAAACGGCCACAGATGGTCACTCTGAAGGAGTTTCAAAACCTTATTAAAAGGCAACATTCAAAAATGAGGAAGTCAATAAAAAGCCAGGAAACAAATGAAACTGTAAGAGATGTGAAAGGAATGGTTTGCAGAGACGACACATGTAAAGAATCAACTGAGGAGATAAAGATGGACAAAGGCATTATTCAACCTCAAGACAGGGGCAGGAGTGACGGATCTCAGGTCACAGTTGATGAAAATCACAATCACATTTCAAACGAATTAACAGACGAGAATAACAAATCACAGCAAGACGAGACAGATGACTCTGCTTCTAAGGAGACCAGTTCGTTCAGTGGCATTTCTTTGTTTTCCTTTGATGTGTTGGAAGAAGAGGTGGCCAAGTTAGCAGCTGAGAGGGAGCAGCCATTGAAGAATCCTGATGAAGGTAAGGTGTCTGTTCTGATAGTCATGGCTGATTATTGGTAGATTTTGAAGCCTTTTTTTGGCTGGACTGCATCAGTGGGGCCAGCCCTACGATTACCAAAGTCCACGACTGAGTGACTGACTGTCGGTGGCATTTCGTGATTTTTTTCAGACGACGTCACTGTTATAAAAACAAGATAGCATAACATAATAATCTGCATTTCAGTCACTATTTCAATCTTGTTCTGCTGTCTGACAACAGAACAGTCCTTGAATAAGTGCACTGTACTTAGTGTTGGTAAGGCAGATGTGGAAAGTAACTGTGTCTCAATCACTCTGGACTTTCCTTTTGTGTGTGTGTGTTTTTTTTTTAGCAGGGACAACCTGTGATACAGGAGAGTCAAATACAACACAGCAGACTGTCAATAATGATGAAGGCTTGTCTCACAGTGACACTCACCTGCCTCAGGAAATCAAACTGCTGTCAGATGACAACTTGCAGCCCAAAACACCTCCACCAGATGCTGGTGGGATCAGCAGGACCTCAGGCTGCGGAGGAGAAGAAGAAGAAAAAGAAGAAGGAGGAGAAGAGGAGGAGGAAGTGGAGGTGGATGTTCTGCTTTATTCCCCAGTCAAAGTGCCTCAGACCAGAGAATGTGAGGATGAACACAACAACATGGAGATAACTCCAGATGAAGAAGAGGAGGAAGATGTGAATGAGATTGACGTGACTGGAGATGAGGCAGAGTAACTTTTGTGCAAACTTTTGTTGTGTGACTAGTTCAGCACTTTGGCGTGTCAAGACTATTGTTCTCTCTGTTCTGGTTTTATTTATGTTCACCGAGATGTGAAGCTATGTATAATAGATTTGTACACGCTTCTTTTTCTGTAGCTTGTCATCATCAGTCTGCCTGGTAATTATAAGCTTTGTACATTTAAGAACAGCAGGTTTACAGCTTTCATTCAGTTCAATACACAAGGTTGAAATGGTTGTTTGATTTTCATTAATATGCTTAAGCATTGTCTGAAAAAAAGTATTCATGTTGTTTACATTTACTGTTTGTTAATAATTTTATTCATTTTACATTCTGAGTGAAAATTTGAATTGTCAAACTGATTAAGGTAAAAAAACACGAGTGGCATTTGTCTCTCTGTAAGTAACTACTGTAGAAAAGAAACCTTATTTTGAGCCTGTATTTGTAAAACGCATCGTTTTTTATGTAAATAACACAATTATGGTTTATTAAAAAAACAGTCTTTTCCTGCAAGTGTTTTTTTTCCTGACACCCACACCAAGGTTGTGTCCTCAATTATGGACACCAGAGGGCGCACTGTTTCTTCCCCCGTGTCTGAATCCAACTTTATTGACAGCGGAAGTCGGAGAGGAAACCTTACACACGTGTTTTCTTGCAGATTTGAAGGTTACAGAAGAAGCAGCAGCAGCAGGATTCTTGTTGGCTGTCCGCTGGAGAGGGTCACCAGGACGGAGAGTGTGTGCTAAACGCCGGGTGTGAGCAGCAGTGAAGCGCAGACATGGATCCCATGAAAGCACAGCAGCTGGCAGCGGAGCTGGAGGTGGAGATGATGGCTGACATGTACAACCGGTAAAGCCAAGAGCAGCTAACCTCTGAGCTAGCTGCCTCTTATTTATGCTACCTCTCAGACAGCAGCACACTGTCTCATGGCCTTCATTCATAGTCTTAATCATATCACACGTGAGGTGGTGACAGCTGGTCTTACAGTGATTAGCTAAGTGAAGACGGAGCTATAGTCGCTCTTCGATTCTGCTGATTATGTTCACTTACAGGAGCTAAATGCTACTGTACATAAAGCTTAGTTTTTCTCCCAGAGCTGTGCAAGCTGTAGGTGTAGCCATGCACAAGGTGATTTCAAAAAGAAGACTGCCTATCCCAAGCCCAATGTGAAGCCTTGAAATAATTGATTCATAATGATATTAGGAATGCACATTATTATAATTTTATTATTAATTATGAAAAAATTTGAATACATTTTTACCTAACAGTTTAATACTTTTGTTCTTCCTTTACTCAACAGCAGGAGGGGATGTTTCCTTTACAGATACAATACAGCAGATACAGAAACAGCAGCTTGTAAAAGCAAATAAAATGCTCACATACAGTATGTACTTGGAGATAACCAGTGAATCATTCACACTAAATATTCTCAAAATATTGGGTGTAACTTTTACACTGATCCCAAAACAAATAACATTTTCAGCAATTATTGCCTAGATGAGCATGAAATTAAAAACGTCTTAACATATCTGTAACCTGCAGACATCCTGTATGTAGGGCTTTGACAACGCTCTGTGATAACTGAATGAACATGCAGAGTAACAGTTGGAGGAAGGGGTGTCATCTCTGTAACAGTGTCACCTGAATCCAACTGAGGTGCTGCAGAATATAACAAGCACTCACATTCAAATCTGAGAACGTTATCTCCATTTTTGAGTTTGACTGTGGATAGAAACACACTAATACTTCACTGCCCTCATGAAATAAAGCAAACCTTTGAATGGGGTGACAGTGCAAACCACTGGACAGATGTTCTGATCAGAGAGTGATGAAATGGCATCATCCAATTGTTTTTTTTAATAATGTAATTTCTTGAAAATTTAGCTTGATGCTACTCTTCCTTCTACTGCCTTCCTCCCTTTTTTGGATCTTGACCACACTGGTGGAAAATATGGTATGTCTGACCTGGTGTACTAGTTCGAAGGTTTTAAATTCTGATGTGGGCAGCCTTTGGAGAGAGTGGAGGTGAACAGTTATCATAAAGCCTCGAGTTTAAAGATAAGCTGGCTACAACACTCAGGATGAAGTGGGGATGAAGCTGTGGTCCAGATGAGAAACAGTCAAAACAAGAAGTTGGACTGAAAGGTGATTTCAGGGGAACTCCAGTGAACAATGTGTGGATTTGAAAACAGGACAATACAATAGCCAGCTGCGCTCAGATCATGTCTACTGGCCTTTTCCATAACAAACCTTTTGCCCATCATTAATTATATTAGTAACACCTGTGCTCCTCCTGCCATGATAAAGTGTCTGCTTTGAAAAGGCCAATCGAAATATACGATAAATACTGCAGAAGTGCCCCCACTGGTTCAGTGGCAGCGTGATCCCATCAGCCAAGAGATGTTTCCGTCCTCCTGTTTTTATGTGCAATTTTAATTTGCAATAGGTTAAACGTGACTTGAACGTCCAGTGAAACTTCAGCTGACCTGTGGAGCGAGGAGGCGACTGGAAACATTCCTCAAATTGATACATGACACAAACATAAATGTCATATTTCCAAAATGTTTGAGGTTCGCCCAGCACTCTTTACATTAAATCACCTGAGAATTAACCTGTAGAATTAACACCAGCACAACCACATAACAGCAGTGGATAATGCAGAAAATATGCAGATATTTCAATTTTTAATAGTGACTCAATATCATCAGTGACAATATTTGTTTTAGACTTCACTTACACTTGCAATATATTATTTATGAAACAGTCTCAGGAAATTAGAGATATTGCTAATTTTGGGGAGAACATGATTGAAGTTAACTTAATTTCTGTTTTTCACATAGTATTAACCCTGTCAGATAAACTATTGAAATAAAGTAAATTCATGCAGTCAAACTTAAAACCTCATTATGTCACCTTGGCAACACCTAGTGGTGATTGAATCCCTTATGGAGACAAAGCAATTAATGGGTTCAAATCAACAAATAACCTTCACCAAGTTATGTGGTCTAGTAAGACATTAATGGACATTTTCTTCTGACATATTATAGGCCCAATAATTAATCAACAAACTATTAAACAATATATAAATTAACAATGAAACTAATTGTTACTGTACCAGTGTCACCAGAATGATGTAAAAGATGCTGTAATTCTGTAAAAACTCAAGAGTTTGAGGTTTTAACAGTCAAGACAATTTACAAGGTCAAAGAAGGTTACACTCCACATTTTAAAGAAAAGCAGTAATTCCAGCATTTCCTGACCATATATTTTTTGATTTTAGGAAAAACATATATAACAATGCTCTATTGGTGGGACGACATATTAAGATTCTCAGGCACAGTGAAACAGCCTATTAGCCTTATTGATCTTTCCATGCAACATTTTAACCATCTGACCCCTGGCTTCCTTTTCTCCCAGAATGACCAACGCCTGCCACAGGAAGTGTGTACCGCCACATTACAAGGAGGCAGAGCTGACAAAAGGGGAGTCGGTTTGTTTGGACCGCTGTGTGGCCAAATACCTGGACCTTCATGAGAAGCTGGGACGCAAGCTGACAGAGCTCTCAGTCCAGGATGAAGAAATGATGAGGAAGGCAGCCGTTGGGAGCGGATAGAGACACTGATGAAGGACATGATATGGGGAAATACTAGGTCACGGGGTGGGGTTAGCATATCTGCTTTCTCTAAGATGAGAGAGTGGTGTTTTAATGTAAAGGGTGGGTAAATAAAAAATGTAAACTTAATACTGGGGTCCACTGAGACAAACTGCCTCCTCTACTGCGGTAGAGGATGATAAAAAGGACGGGGTTGGAAGACGCACCGGAGCACTTAGTGGAACGGCAGCATATCTTGAAACTGCTCAGAGCAATCCGCTGGCCTCTCTGGATCAGTCTGGTTTGTTTTACATTCAAGTTTGCCTGTTGGTCCTCAAGAAGTCACCTGAAAAATGCCTGGGAAGAAGAAAGACCTAGGACATGTAATGTTATTTCTAAGTCATACTTTGTGCTTGTTTCCAGCTGCTCAGAGTCCGGAAACTCAAACACTTTGTTGTTGCTGTTGAAACTTTGTTGCACCAACCATCTGGTACTTGCAGCAGGTTAAAACAAACACAAAGAATGGTTTGAAATTAGTCTTTGATCCTGAATGACCCCTTTAACTTTTTTCTTTTTTTTTTTTGAATGGGCTGAAAGTAAACATGGGCCCTCTTCATGAGGTTGCAACACAACATTACATTCAGGTAGAGATAACATTTTTCACCATTACAAGTCATCTGTTATGCGTACAAAGTAGTGCCACTTCTGAAATACAGCAAATCATATACATGGATCAGGGCATGCACTGAATTAATTATGTATTGCAGTATTGATGAGCCAAAATGTCTTATTATTTTATACAACACACTGTATAGTTTACTCTTTTTCAGCCCTGAAACGACAGATACGGCTCATAGCTGGGTCATTCTGGTTACAAGGACTTGTATTGAAGATGGACTGGACTTTGTTCATGTTTCATGCCTGTCTAGACTGTTGTGCCGTATGTCAGTGGACCATGTTTTTGACTGTGATGTTTGTTTGATTTTTCCCTGTGCTAACCACCATGACACAGCTTTTTATCTGCATATTAGAGAAGCTGCAGTGTTTCATTGTTGTCAAGTACTCTAATTAAACAAAATCATACTTTATATAAACATTATGACGTATGTAAGTCCTATTTTCTGTCCCACAGGTACCTTTTCTCTCTCACAGTTGTGTCTCAGTACAAGCAGGGAGGAGGCTGGGTTTCCTAAAAGTCTGCCTGTAGCTTTAAGACAAATGTTGGCAGATTTCAGTGAGGAAGTGAAGATCACTGAGTTTCGTTTCCCTCGTGAAACTCTAATTTATTCCTAGCACTTTAGCGTCGGAAAGGGGAACTAACCCCTTCAGACTAAGAAAGTGACACAGAAGTGGTGGTCTGTGCTTTCTGTCTCTCAGGTAGACAATAATTTTGTTTCCGTTGCCCGCGAGGAGCCCCGCGAAGCAAACATGGTAAGTGCATTCAAGGTGTCGATAAATGTTAAAAAAGAAAGGCGAAGAGTGAGGTGGGTGTGTTTTTAAAGGAGCGCATAAACAAACCTAAAATATGCCTGACTGACACTGGTACAAACAGTGTCATGAAACACGATTTTAGATAACGAAGAGTCAAATAACGTGGTAGAGGATACGGTAAGTTACACGCGCTTTTATTACTTTAAGTCGTCCACAAATACAAAAAAGGGTTTCAAAGACTATGCTGAGGGAAACAACGTAGACCTCAACTTCTCTAGATAACTACATGTTCAATTCCCCTGGTGGACGAAAACATGCTAATTTACGCTGGAAATGTACATTAGTTTATTGGTCCCTGAATCCCAGAGCAAGACAAGTTTGTTGTATTTATTGGTAACATTTTGGCATTTGGAGAACATGTTCAGAGTCATATCCGCTTACAACAATGTGGATTACAGTTGTGTTGAAATTAAGGGAACAAAAACCGCCACAGTACAGTATGCGCACAGTATAAATCTCTGTTAGTAGATCGATGGTGTGGAGCAATTTACTGAGATGTGTGTGAATTATTACGGAATCAGTTCAACTTGCTTTTTTAATTACTCTTAAAGGCTGACCAGAGAGTGTTTCTGTATTAATCAGATAGATCCAATTAACACAGAAAACTGAGATAACATAAGTACATTTGGGCTAGGGACTGTACAAAATTTGGTGTCATTTTAATTTCTTATCTCAGGGAGGGTAGTACAACTTGTTTGGACAGAAGAGCAGCTGGAGCTCTTTAAACTTTTTATAAACCCATCTATTTGATTTCATATTTCATATTTGTGAGATTCATCGTATATTTGAGAGATCATATTTACATGTGTGTTTCATTAAATGCTTCAAGGTCACTGTGACCTCACAAAACATATTTTTGGCCATAACTCAAGAATTCATACACTAGCTATGATAAAAAATACACTTTATCCCTTTTATTAAAGTCCTTCAAAGTCGTCACTACATTTTATATGAGTCTGGACAGATATACAAACTGCAACTTGACAGGTTGGCAACTGTGAGGCAGCAATTCTACTTGAGAGGTTTTTTGTGAATTTATTAAAAATCTCTTCTTTAAAAAATATTCAGACCCTTTGCTGTGGCCCTGAAAGCCGTGGTCAGGTACATCCTATTAGCTTTGATTATCCTTGACATGTATCCTTTGGCAATTTGGATTACTTAGACTAGTACACACCTGTATATATAAGGTCCCACAATTCACACTGCATGTCGGGACAAAAAGCAAGTCATAAAGTCCAAGGCACTCTCTGTAGACCCCCATGATAAAATTGTGGTGAGGCCTAGATCAGGGCAACGGTATAAAACCATTTCTAAAGCTTTGAGTGTTCCCAGGAGCACAGTGGCCTTAGTAGTTGTGAAATGGAAGTTTAGATCCACTGGGAGTCTTACAGAATTGGCTATGCAGTCAAACACAGTAGCTGAGCATAAAGGGCCTTGGTCAGAGAGAAGGACGACAATCTCAGCAGCACTCCATCATTACTTCATGTTAAAATAGCTAGATGGAAGCCTCTTTGAGTAAAAGCCCACTCATAGTTTGCCGAACAGCATTTGAAGGACTCTGAGCACATGAGGAAAAAGATTCTCTGTGTTGAAGAGACAAAAATGTAACACTCTCTGTTGATATCATAAGACTAGGAAAACTAACAAATACTCACATATGAGAAGGTACAGACACTCAATTTCTGATAAAAACAAATTACTCAATTATTTAGTGGTTACCAGGTTATCAAGATAGTTACAACTTTATTTTCTCTGGATCAACAAAATCTGTTACTTGACCGATCGTTTCAGCTCTAAATATATTGTTTAGAGATATCTGGGTGAGGATAGTGCAGTTTTTCATCTAAGTGAATATGACTTTTAAAAAGAAAATATCATTGCACTGGGGAGGGCCTTCCTTTTTTGTCAGTAAATGTCACACAGCCACTTAGCTAGAATATGAGTTTTTTACTTTGAATGTGATATTATAGTTAATACAGATACCCACATGTTTTTAATTTAGGACACAGATACTACTACTGCTATTATTGCAACGATATAATAAATAATGACATACTCTTCAAATCAAGCTGTAGTTGTATCATTCTTTTCTCCACCATCTAGTGATCCATCGTACCAGTCCTAATTGATAATTAATTGTTGTGGCCTGTGAAAACTCTTAAAAGCATCTAAATGTTGTCTCTAGTATGTAACATGTTTGACAACCCTAGTCTCTGCTGGTACATCATAAGAAGAATGTTACAGGAACATTACAGTGATTGACTGGTCTGCAGAAAGTGCACTTAACCATCTAATAATCCAGAGTATTACTCTTTTTGGTCACCAGATGGAGGCAACTGATGGAGAAGAGCAAATGAGAGATGCTGATCATCTTCTAGCACCTCCTAATGGCGGCATGAATGAACTGCTGAATGTGGGGCAAGAAGACAACATGCAGGGACAGGTGAGCTCAGCTGTCCTGTGAAAAACCACACAGCAGTCTCTGTCAACAGTTTCAGGTGAAAGATAATATTACCACCTTTGCTCCAATCAAACAGTTGAATAACATTTTTACTTCCTGTTTTCTTCAGATGGAGGAGTTTTTGGGTCCACAGGCAGAGTACAATGAGGAGGAAGAGGAGAGGAAATACTACAGGAGGAAGAGGCTGGGAGTCATCAAAAATGTTGTTGCAGCCAGTGTTGGAGCCATGATTGTGTACAGTGTATATATGGGTGAGTTTGACAGGAGCGAAGATATTGAAATGGACAAAGAAATACAAACAGGCAGAGTTGCAGAGTAGTGTGTTCTTTTAAATGTATTGTGTGTGTGTGTGTATGTATGTGTGTTTAAGGCCTTCTGCAAATGCAACTGATCCTCCATTATGACATGACCTACCGTGAGGTGAAGTACAGTAACCTTGGCCTGGAGGACATCGACCGCAAGATGCTGATGGGCATTAACGTCACGCCCATTATAGGTCTGCTGTACACCCCTGTTCTCATCAGGTAGACACACACGCACACACACACACACACACACACACACACACACACACACACACACATTAACTGTAATGATAAAACCTTTCTTCCTGATATGAATGTCCATGTCCTCCATCCATCCATCCATTATCTATACCACTTATCTTTATAGGGTCTGCGGGGGGGGGGGGGGCATATAGACGTATAGAAACAAACAAACACTCACATTCACACCTAAGAGCACTTTAGAGTCTCCAGTTGACCTAATGTGCATGTCTTTGGACTGTGGGAGGAAGCCGGAGTACCCGGAGAATGTCCTTGTCCTCTCTACCCATATACACTCTATCTGTACACGATGTCTCCTTCAGGTTTCTAGGTACTAAGTGGATGATGTTCCTGGCCTCGGGAATCTACGCACTTTTTGTCTCAACCAATTACTGGGAGCGTTACTACACCTTGGTTCCATCAGCCATAGCTATCGGTGTGGCCATTGTGCCGCTCTGGGCCTCCTTGGGAAGCTACATCACTAGGTGAGAAACAGGGTGTGGAGGGGGTGGGTGGGTGAAGATGTTTTATAAGCTGTTGACCCTCATGACCTCACAGCACAAAGAGTGTACTGAAGGTCGACCAGCACAATTACCTGGGTTCTCAACGGATAGATGAGTTGTCCTAGAGTGTACTACCTCCTACCTTCACCACACATCCTCACTAACTCAACTGTTTGTCACCTTACATTAAACCTGACAATCAGTAATGCAATATAACATTATATTATATAATATTATATAACCATACATGCATCCAAACTAAAAATTAAACATAACCATTAATCCTGACTATTTCTAATTTCACACTTATAATAACCATCAGAGTTTTAAAAGTCAACATAACCATTACACCACAGATCTCAACTAACAGAGGGTCCAACCCAAATGTATCTTTTAGGTACTTTTATCCAGACATGGTCAATCAAGGCAGCCAACAACTACTTTTTGGGTCACATCCAACACTGGAATTAGAATTTTTTAAAAATCTGATAATAGTGTATTGGCTGATATTCTTTTTTAACATATATTCAAGACAAGAATAGCATGTTTCTAAAGCTGAATACTGACAGAAACAGGAAATTGAAATGTAGGGCACCTTCTTTGCTGCTGCTCCTTTGTCAATAAATCAAAACCATGAATTTTGAGTGTGTACGGATGAATGCACACACTCCCACACAGGCCTCAAACTTTCTCCTCTCACACCAAACACATGCAGGATGGCGCAGCAGTACTACGAGTACGTCAACTACAAGGAAGAGCATGTGCAGGAGCAGAAGAAGCTCCCTAAAGGAGTGTGCCACAACTACATCATCATCTTCCACTCAGTCTTCAACATCATCTTCCATGTGAGTCTTCAGCCATCTTTTTTTTTTCACTAATGCTTCACGTTGTGTGCGGTGTTTAACGTCAGAAAATCCACTTGTCGCTGTCTTCCCTCTCTTCCTCATCAGCTGAGTTTTGTCTTTGCGGAGTTCCCTATGCGTCTTGTCCTCCACGGCTACCTGCGTGATGATGACACGCACATTCTCTGCAACGTCAAAGCCTGTGGTAAAGACACACGTCACTTCACCTCCACTGATGAATGATCACACACAAATAACCACAGGACAACGATGTACGAGGATTCACTCCATTCTATCTAATGAGATATAAATCGTTAAGAGTTCAGGCAAGACAGTGTAAGTGTTACGGACCAGCGGCCACTCTGGCAGCAAGTCTCAGTTTTGGGATAAAGGCAGATGCTAAAACACGGTGTAACAGTAGCACATGGAGCAGACTCATCAGTTCTGTGTACTGATTGATTTTGCAGAAATATCTATCTCATGTTTTCTAACATTAGCTAACATTATCCATCATAAGCTAATGGTTGTAACAGACCAACTGAGACTGTAGCAGCAAAACCCATGAGTGCAATGAATTGAGCAAGGGTGCATTTTATTGAGTATGAGATCAACTTTTCATTTATAACTATTACTTTGTCATTTTAGACAAAAAGTTTTATAATTCAAGACAATGCAATTATAATAGAGTGTACTTGATTTAAACCTACAGCTGCTTTTTTTGTAGGATTTAAAAATAAATCAAATTAAAATGTGAAATTTGAAAGTTGTCACTTGGGCTGAACAGCCTACCAAGAATTATCACTTCAGCTCTATGTAGCTCTTTGGCATCTTTTCATTCATTATTTTTGGACTGCCACAAACTCTGCTCTTATCAGCCTTCTTTTCCTGCCACAACAGGAAGATGTTTGCAGAGAAAAAGCTTTAATAAATGTGCAGTGCACTACCTGCCCAGCACCAAACAGCAGACAGACTAAATCAGTGACTAGCTGGCGAACATAGTGGAGCATTGAGCCGCTAAAGAGCCAGATATTTTTTTAATGGACTCATATTCATCATATATATTCCACTTTACCTGACATTCTTTTATGATTCCCTGAATGCACTGCACACGGTTAGTCCGAGACTCCTGGTTTCAGAGGAGACCAGTTTCGTAGGTTTGCATGAAGTAGAAGTGCATGTGCTGGAATATTCCTTCGTCCATTATACTTTACTAGGCAGTAATGTGCTAAAGGAAACACAAGTTGGCTTCCCAGAGCTGCTGTGAAACTAGTTAAGGGAAACATTTGTGCTAATGCGGAAATGTTTTTCCATTCTATCTCCCTTCTTGCAACAGTGCTTCCTTTTTATTCTAAACAACAACAGGAGGAAACAGAAATGTCGGCAGGTTCACACCTCCACATGTCCACGGGTGACCTCTTCAAAACAGAAGTTATCCTAAGTTACTCTCAAGCTTTCTCAAGTACATTTTAGCCACTTGTTGCCGCTCTACCTAAAAAGCAGAGATAGAGTCTCATACAGTCAGACGCATCAGCTGTGACTTGATGAAGAATGCGTAGGACTGAAACATGTCGGCTTTCTTCTTCCTCTACCAGGAGCAGTAGTCAGTGGAGTGATCCCCGGATTCAACACCACCGTGCTGACCAACCTGCCACGCTCCATGCTGCTCATCCAGGTGGAGAGTGTCCTCATGGGCTTTGCCTTCCTGTCCATGATCATTGTAAGATTTCTCCCCGACACGCAGAGACACATCCACGCTGACTCTTCCTCCCTAGAATTCATTGTGTTAAGATAATTTTATAAATAATTTGTTTGTTTTGTAATGATCTTGTCCTGGGTCCATTCAACGTTGCTCAACATCCTGGGTAAGTCAGAAGAATTCAAAATAAATTGATTGTTGTTTGCCACAGTTCCTTGTGCTGTGTGGCGCCGCCTACCGGCCAACAGAAGAGATCGACCTCCGCAGCATCGGCTGGGGAAACATCTTCCAGCTGCCTTTCAAACACCTGCGGGACTACCGCCTGCGACTGCTCTGCCCCTTTTTTATCTACAGTGGCTTTGAAGTGCTGTTTGCCATCACCGGGTTCTCTCTGGTACTGTGCTCTCAGTTCAGTTTGTTTAACTAAAACTAGAGTAGGTTTAAGTTTCATTACTTAATTTTGTTTTTTAAGTGTTTCTAAATAGTTTGAAAAGGAAAATAATAAAATTGGATTCGTAAAGGAGCCAGGATGTTGTAGTAATAAGAAAAATATGTATTTTTCATCTAATTTCTTTCATGCTTTCCCTCCACAGACCTATGGCGTCTGCATTTTGGGCCTGAAAAATCTGTGGCTCCTTATCGTCGTCTATGGCCTGTCCTGCTCCGTCTTTTCCTCCCTCTCCCTCTGCATCCTACGCCTCCCTCGCTGGCTCTGTCTGGTGAGCGGCGCTGCTGTGCATTTTGTGTTGCTGGTGACTCTCCTGGCGTTCTCTCTACAACGTAAGGACAACGAAAACTATACATGGTATCTGGGCCCTCTGCTGGTGATCACCGTGCTGTGGGGTCTCGGCACTGCCCTGAACAAGACGGGCGTCAGCAGTGAGTAACAGCTGTGGTTGAGGTTTTGTACATACAGTGCACTAACTTTGTTCGCATGTGACATGTACACATTAACTCCTCTTTGTGTGTGTGTGTGTGTGTGTCAGCTCTGCTTGGTATGCTGTATGCTGAGGAAAAGGAACGTCTGGACTTTGTGTACACCATCTATCACTGGTGGCAGGCCATCGCCATCTTCATAGTCTACCTCTGGTCCAACCTGCCTATGAGGGTATGTGACATACATTTACAGAACGAGTGTGTTTGTATTCTGTGTACTGCACAAAATAAAGTTTAGATTTCAACCTTTCTGTTTTTTTCTTTCTTTTCTTCTCCCTATCCTCAGGCCAAACTCTCCATCCTTTTGGCTACTTTACTGGTGGCCTGCTACTGCTATTGGGTGATGGAGCGTCGGCTGGCCAATGACGTACGCCCCAGGCTGCCTCGCATCCCCCGGCCACGGCACAAGGTAACCGCTCACTGTCTGTCATAAGTGACTGCCTGAATCTGGCCAGTTTTACTTTAGCAGAGTCATTTTGTCAGCCAAAGATTTACACTGCCCAACAAGAAGGTGTCCTAGTGTAGTTTACTTGATGAATTGTAACTAGGAGTTCAGTTGCCACTGAGTGGCAGTGGTGGTAAAGTGGCTCTCATGTTACAGCTGAGTCATTTGTTAAGAATCATCAATATATCAAAAATAATGCTGTAAAAATAATGCTGCTCTTGTGATATAGAAGAAGCAACATGAATCTGTCACTGCACGTGCGTTATGAATCAAATTGCAAATAGGAAATATTACATACATGCTGGCTGAGCAGATTTTGCTATAATGAGTGGGCAGCCATTGGTAATGGCAATTTTATGTCTATAGCACATTTCATTACAAGTAACCTCAATGTTCTTCACATTGAAAGACATGAGTGAGCCACATTCATCCATTCAGACACATTCATACAGCTTATCTTATATGCATACTGTGCTTTTCTAACACACACACGGATGATACATCGGGCGTAAATCGGGGCTCAGTATCTCATTACCTTTACGCGCACTGTTAAATAAATAAACTGTGGGAACTTCTGCATGTGTTCTCATGTGTGTATGAAGTTAACAAGCCTTTACGCCATCAAAGTTTAGACATTTAATTTACATTTTACAGAAATTTGAGTTTGGCAAAACTATAGTAAGTAAGCAAGAGTACATGGAAGTGTCCTGATAGCAAACAACTTTGAGGGAGGAGTCAAGTCTAATATTTTTTATATGTTAGGACAGCTCAGTGTGATATCACATTCATATCAAGGCCACTCGGCAGAGAGGTCATTTTTAAACTATATAATATAATATAGCACAAATCAGAAGTGCTGTTGCTGCAGTTATCTGTAGTTTGATGTACCATGTGCACTAATATAGAAAGAGGTAGCAAGTATTTTCATGGTCATAGTAATTGTTAAGAGGTCACACCAACAGTGAACATAAATGTTGTTCAGAGGTGTTTTGTTTGGCCTTGGGAGTGTGAATACAGTCTGCCTCTGCTGTGCTCTCTTTAGCAGGTCCCTTTTCTGTTTGAGTTCAGTGCAGTGTTGCCTGACGTCAGTGCTATAAAATCAATTCATAAAGTTGACTTATAAAGTTGTTTTATCGTTTTTTCCATTAAGCTTGGGGTTAGTTACATACAGACCTGAAACAGTAGCATTCGACAGAAAAATAATCAGTAAATCGAATAATTGTTTGATCGTTTTTCTAGCACAAATGCTAATTACCTCGTAATAGCTTCAACATTGTGAGGATCTTCTGCCTTCCTCTGTCTTATATGATACCAAATTGAATATGTTTATGTTTTGGAGTGTTGGTCGGACAGAACAGGCAGTTTGATGGCATCACCTTGGGCTTAAGGGAATTGTGATTGGTATTCTTTACTATTTTACAGATCAAATGATTAAAACAATTACTTGATAGTAACTCAGGGGAAAGGAGCAAAGTGCCACAGTTCTTTGATTTCCACTTATGGAGAGATCTACTGTCAGTCCAGAAACAGTCACAGTTTTGCAGAGGATCAAATCTGACTACATGCATACAAGTTATTCTTAATGTCTGCATTAGATAAGAAAGTTTTACTGGAGAAAACAATGCTTTTACTCTCAGCATGTAAAATATTCATGTGGAAGTGATTTTGTGTCATGCAGAAATAAAGAGTAATGTATAGTTAAATCTGGTATGTAGTGAGATTTGAACTTGTGCAAACAGTGATTTGCCTTGCAGTCCACAGGAGTGAACAAAGTCTCATTACAGTCAGAGCTTTATTGTTAAGTAATTAAGTCGCAACTAAAACTTCAGAGTCAAAATCATCATCTGGCCAGATTCAGGCAGTCACTTATCTCCCCACATTAATATAACAAACCGTTTGTGTCCGCAGGTCAAAGGCTACCGCTACCTTGAAGATGACAACTCTGATGAGTCAGACTCTGAGAGAAGTGAGGAGGATGAGGAGAAGGAGGAGGACGAAGAGCATGTGGTGGAAGAGATGGGAGCAGAGGACAGGGAGGAAGGGGGCCAAGACAGAGGGGCCCAGGGAGCTGACTCACCCAGAGCCAGGAGGAGAGGGGCAGAGGGCCACCGCGGCAAATGGGAGGACGCCGGTGTGAAGGATGGAGAGAGGGAAGACCACGAAGGGTGGTGAGAGAAGAAAAAACGGAGGAGAGAGGAGAAGACATGGTGGACGGATGTCAGAGATAAAGGAGAGGAAGAGATTCAAAAATACGCTGGATTCAGTTGTGTTCATGAATCCATTCATATTTCTACAGATATTTAAACTTAACTTAACTCTTTCATGCCACACTAAACAAAAATGTGTTTTCTAGCATAAAGTTAAGTTAAAAAGCTGGAAATCCATATTCAGCTATTATCACAACAATCATCCAGATGAAAAGGTAAAGAAACTCGAAAGACCTATGTTGATATCAATAGGCACAGTCTCAAAGGGTAGCTCACACTGGATAAAGCAAACGACAAGTCAGAATACAACAGGAATACTTATGTTTTTTTTTTTTTTTGCTGCAGTTTGTGGCTCATATTTACCAAAGATACCCATAATTATAGAGGGGATTGTCACTTTGTGTTTCATCATTCAACAAACTCATTAATATACAAACTGGTTTTATATAAAAAAGAGCAAATATCCTCAAAGAACTGCAAGTGACAGAAAAAGAAAAGAGGAATTGATTATCTGTGTTTAATTGCAGGGAGTGTGTTTTGATGGAGTCATATTTAGCGAGAGAGAGTCTGCATGGTACTGCTGGATGTGAAGAGCGTAAACAGCCTTAGTTATATTTGCTCTTCTGTCTTTCTTTAACCTTCCACCCCTTCCGTACACAGAAAGCAGGCTAACTCAAGATAGCATCAGAAGCTAAGACAGTTAAATATGTCTTTTGCAAAAGTTGGATTTGAATGTATGAGTGTATGTTTATGCTTTCGTGTGGTTAAGTGTGCAGCAGGTTTGGAGGCCGCATTTCAGTAACCAGTGGGGTATTATTACAAATATTTTCATGTACAACACAACAATAAAAAAGACCAAAGATAAACGGTCTACAGCCATGCTAACGGCTCTACTTCAGATCAATACTGCAAATGCTAATGTTAGCATGCACACACGCTCACAGTAACAGTGTTTCCATGCTCATGTGAAGCAGGTATAGAGAGCCAAAGTAAAACTGGAAGTAAAGAAAACCTCATTAAAAATCCCATTGACATTTGTAATAATGCTAAAAATCCAGCCTTGGAACACAACAGTCGTGTTGCTCAATTCATATGTTTAGATAATGTACATTTTTTTGTTTAGTCAATGTCCATAATATTCAATATTCAGACATGTCTGCAATAATAGCAGGATTATGGGAGCTGTAGTTTTTTGTAGGCACACAAGGTAATTGTTGTATAACTTTGTTAACTCATGAAGGTTTCAATTTCTTACAGCCACTGATGTGGTGAATGGTCATTTATTTTCTCATAAAGAAATGGTGAAGGAGAGATTGCGCTGAACTAAGTTACAGAAGCTAGTGGAACAGAGGCTAGCCCAGACTGACACCAAGACTTTGGCTCTCTATAATGTTTATAATGTTCACCTTCTTAGTTTAGCATGTTAGCAGGCTAACATTTGTAGCATTAAATCAGCATTAAACACAAAGCACAACTGAGGCTGATGGAAATGTCATTCGTTTTTGCAGGTATTTGGAGACCATAAATGTTGTGTACATACTTTCATGGCAATCTATCAAATAGATGTTGAGACATATCAGTCTGGAACAAAGTGGCGGACTGACCAACACTGCCATCCCTAGAGTCACGCTGCTTTGGTTTTGGTTCAGGTTTGACTTACTACACATTTTGACACGTCACAACAGAAAAACCACAGGTGTAAATTATTAAATTAACTACAGCTTCTTCAGTTTCAGGGTCCTGGTGTTGTGTAACCGGCTCATTGTCAGGACTGACTGGGGTGCTTGAATAAAACTGAGCCATTGCTGATGTTATTAGTAACACCCATGCTTTTGCTGTTATGAAAAGTCAAAATGTGTGAAAAAAGCCTATTAATCATGAAAAGTTGGCAAGTTTGGGGACCTACTATTGGCCGACGCAGTGTTTGGGGGAGGTAATTCTGAGTTGTCATCGCTGCACAGAAGGTTTAGTTATGCAATGTACAAAATATATACGTCATTCCTACTGTTTTTACTCTCTGTACATAGTTGTCACTTCATTTCCTATCATTGCTTTTGTTTTGACCATTTATAGTTTCTGAAGTTACATCATGCTCAGTCAAGTAACCTAGATTTACCAGGCTGTTCTTCAGGACTACATGCTTGCTTTCACCCTGATGGTCTGATATTTCAAATATTTTTGCAGGTACTATACTCAGACATTAGGGTTAGAGGAAGTTAACCTATTGTTTGTGTTAAAATAATCACAGTATGAGTTTCTATTTGAACCAGCTGTAGAAAAAAGAAATGGTATCCACATGCTGTAGTGGAGTGGATATTTTAACCTTTATAATTTTTATAATACAAATCACTTGTGGATTTCTGTGATCCAAGCATTAGGTACTTGATGTTGCACTAATCCATGTGAAGTTGTTAAAGGACCAGCGTGTAGGATTTAGTGGCATCTAGTGGTGATGTTGCAGATTGTAACCAACTGAATACTCCTCACCCCTCCCTTTCCAAGCATGTAGCCTAATATATGGTGGCCTTCAGGTAACATAAAAACATGAAAGAGCCAGAGCTGTGTTTGTCCATTCTGGGCTACTGTAGAAACATGGCAGTGACACTTTACAGGCTCCGTGGAAGAGGAACCGCTCCCTATGTAGATATGAAGGGCTCATTCTAAGCTACAAAAAACATGATTCCTAGTTTCAGTTGATTAGACACTAATGAAAATATAATTGTGAATATGATTTCTGCCAATAGATCCTCCTAAATCCTACACACTGGTCCTTTCACTTATGTAATGCATTGTCACAAACAGCTGTGAATGAACTAAAGATTGTGCTGAAGTTAACTGCTGCTGTCTGTGATTGTATTTCTCTTGACTAGAGGGTGGGTGGTGTGTTGTCAGTCACCAACTTTATATTAAGCCGGTGGTGACTACCAAACGCTTATCGCCATGGAAACAAGTAATGCGACCAATGCAAAGAACAGCAAGACTAAATGTTTCATTACAGTTATTGTGACACACGACATTTACATACCCACACATTTATATATATAGATTACATCAATGAAAACCTATGTATTTTACTTATGTAAGCTTAGATATACTACAATGAACTTTCAGAGTAAAAGTTATTTCAGCTGAAGAGAACAATTACGTTTTATCACTTTCCAGTGTTAAATTACTGATATGAGTTTTTATATATATAAATGCTAAAAACTAATCTGCACATTTTTTAAGTCTAAATGTTTTGCATTTAAAACACTGTATCATTGTGCTAGTTGAACTTTCAACAGGGAGTCTGAGATGCTTGAGTAATATGGGCCGAGGAGTAAAAGATTATTTACCAAGAAAGAAACTCAAACATTGTGCCTGTGCCTCAAAATTGAACTTATGTACAAATGTACTTTGCTCATAATACATTCAGTATATTTACATACTCATTAAGTGTGTTCTGATACAACAGAATTATAACTCATAAAAAATGATGTGGAAAAATTTCTACCTTAATAGTTTCACACAACTGTTATGTCATCATTAGTATTTGCACTGTGATCTTTGTTCCTGTTTTATCCTTGATCCCTAACTTATGGATGAACTGATCTGTAAATTGCCATTGTCCTCGTCTCTGAATATGTGCACTCACACAGGAATTACAGGAAGGACGTCTCATGTTCTGAATCTGAATTTTATTTCATTTGTACTCAAACAAAATGAGTATTAACAAGAATATTTGAATATGAGCTGGGATAAAGAGGTAGCTGCTACGTCACTGATGGTTTGTGTTGTAGTCACAGTGCTGACTTAATGAAGCACCAAGCTCAGAAGCAAAACTAAAGTTGGCTTTGAGCTTATATTCAGGCCCTCAAAACACAGTGCCCAGGTGTTAGCCTGAGACCGGGCTCTGCGGCTGCTGCTGGTCCCGCTCCGATCCCTCTCAGTGCCTGATGCGTCTGATGGACTGGATCTTGGGAGTCTGGCAGTGGGAGCCCCAGTTTCTCCAGGCCTGGTAGTCTCCGCTGTGTTTGTCATCCTCCATGATGTACTGCTGGCCCCTGTAGCCCGGATACTCATAGCACACAAAGCTGCACAAAGACAGAGACGGGAGGAAGAGATAAAGTAAGGAAGAGGAGCTGAATTTAATCTTCACAAGTACACAAAGACTTTCTCCATGTGTCTCTATGGTATTTGATTTAACCATTGAGCCAGTACCAACATTTGAAAAATAAATAATCTGGGTGTATATTCATTAAACAAACAAACAAAAACACACACAATTGTGATTTATGTAGTGAGTGGGACATTTTAGTTAGGAATAAACTTGTCAGTGTTGTTTGTTGGACTGTATAATGGTGACACAGTTTCTAATTACTGCAAACAAGTCATTGTACTGCAATTTACTTTTAATTGTCAACTAATGTGTGCCAAAATAACTGATGAGCTAATACGTAATTCCCCAAAGATCTAATTTGAATACATGATGTGCTACAATGTAAAATTTAAAACTTAAGAACTTCATTTAAGACCCCAAAGTTTTTCCTTTAAATGCTTGATCATGATTCGCCACCTGAATGCCTGAACTGGTACAACTTGATACGACCACATTAAGAGTAGATGTGTATGTTCGTTAACCGCTGGCTTTGCTGTAACTTTACCATGTTTTTGTCAATGTTTGGGATCTTAATGATTTGCTTATTGTTGTGCTGTTGTGCTGTTGTCTTTATTGTTATTATTTTTAATTGTAAAGCACTTTGTAACTTTGTTTTAAATGAGCTATGGCTGCTTCCATCTCCCTTTTTATTTTTTCTCTTTTAAGTCGTCAGTGAAGTTTTTATGACAAAACACCATCAGCCAACTTGAATATGAACATAATAGCATCAACCCATCGCTGACTTACGCTCCACACTGCACGTGCATGGAGCCCACCTCAGGCTTGAACCAGCCCATAGCCTGCAGGGAGGGGTAGTCGTCGCTCAGCTCCGTGCTGCGGCCCATGAAGTTCTCCCTCTCGAAAATCATCATACGGCTGCTGTGGTGAGACTGTGGAGGGGGGTGGAGCAGAGAATTAGTGTTAAAGCCGGCGTTAGGTCTGTCATACAGACGTACACAGACAGCAGACATTCGGCACTGAGTTGTCTCATTTCTATTTTTGAACCGCTTCAGTCACACACTGTGTGGCTCACGCCTCTGATCACTCCCTCCTTCTGTCACTCTGTCACTTACTATCATTTCCATTCACCCCCTCCTGCTCTCTCATTCCCACTGATCTCTTCCTCTGTCCCCTTTTACCTCAACCCCCCCGGTACTCACAGCACAGTAGATGGGGCGGAAGGACATGAAGCGCTCTGTGTGGTAGGACAGGGAGCCGCTGAAGGCCTCCCAGTTGGGGTACTCGCCTCTCTCCAGGATGAACTGCTGGCCCTGGAAGTCATGATGCTCGAAACCCACCCACCTGGACACATGAAGGGAAGAGGTGAAGTGGTCAGGTGGGTGAGGGAAAATGTTTCACAGTGTTGTTTCAAATCAGTCTGAACATAAAACAGACAGGTGACAGGTGAGATCAGACAAAAGACAGGGAGCACTCTCTATGAGAACCGGTTCTCAGCCCTGATAAGTTGGAGCTAAATCTGCTTTCCGCCGCTTAATTCAGCAGGTGTTCAGAGAATCACTACTCTGACTTTGGCAAGCTTTAAAAAACACCATGACTAAGGCCTGGGCTGTTATGTATACATCTGCTCAGAGTAAAGTTCTGGTCTTATTTGCGTAAAAACACTGAGGGTGAGAAAAGTTCACTCCCATATTCAG